>NC_041386.1:581619084-581699513 GCF_002162155.2 Triticum dicoccoides | reverse complement strand
TCAAAGTTGTCACAAGGTCTCTCCAAATTCATCAAATTCCATCGAATTATGTGAAAAAATTATGACAAATAGGTGTAGTTTGCCACGAACACACTACTCCCATACCACCATACCATGTAGGATATGCCCGATGCCTTTGATGAAGACATTTCATATTATGTCTAGTCGGTTGTCATGTCATCTTAACATGTGGGAGTCACTTTTTGGTTCGAGGAACAAATAATAAGATAAAATAAAATGTCATACGGCTACGAGGTAAATATGGCCCGAGTTTTGTAATATGTGAAAAATTCTACCCCCTCTATGCTTTTTCTAAGGTGTATTATTTTTAAGTCATTTTTCTATCTTTGACCAAGTTTATGGAAAAAAATACTAGTTGATTATA
Source organism: Triticum dicoccoides (assembly GCF_002162155.2). Taxonomy (NCBI): domain Eukaryota; kingdom Viridiplantae; phylum Streptophyta; class Magnoliopsida; order Poales; family Poaceae; genus Triticum; species Triticum dicoccoides. The sequence goes on along the minus strand of NC_041386.1, from coordinate 581,699,128 downwards.
ATTAGATCGATAATTAAATGTATTCATTTTAATTGGTATTGTTGCAATTGATAGTTTTTTCTATAAATTAGGTCAATACTATTTTTAATAAAGTAAACTTTATATAAATTAATGGAGGGAGTATCTTTTTTGTTTAAGTTAGATTGTCTCAAAGTTAGCACTTGCGCAATAAAGTTTCAAGGTGACCTGTACTTCTTAGCATCATAGAGACTACTGAAAAACAAGAGTATTACATGCACAAAACTTTGAGTTCTATACATGTTTTTCCGCTAAGTTTTTTTTGGCACATTTCAAATAAGAATTATTAATAAATTCAGCAACAAAACATTGAGAAGACATGCCTACACACTCACTATCCGACAAATCTGTGAGCCTAGGAATGGCATCTCCATTCCACTTGGTGAGCAAGAAGGGTGACATAACAGAAGATGTCTACGAAAATATAAATATTATTCATGATGATGAAAGACACATGTGACAAGAACCAAAAAGGAGATATAATTGTGTTTCATCCATGCTTTCTCCGCTCTAGTAAGGTCTTGTAGCGAATTTGGGTGATTGTCATTTCAACCCCGACAATGACGAACGAAAATTCTTTCTTGTATGGAGATGCAAACAAATTGGAATCTCGCCATGTCATATTTACTGAAAGCACTTTGTAAGAACAAGAGAAACTTTGATGATAAAGAAAACACAATTGGGGTATTGAGAATATTCCAACTCCATAGGAGCACATATTAAACAGTTCATTTTCTCATCATGGAGAAGTTTATATTCTACCCCTATAGGCTACATGTTGTACTTTCCAACCAAATAACCATCTACCGGGTGATCGAATAAGCAGTTGATGAAAAAAAACTTCCGTTTGAAACCATGCAAAGCAACATGGAATTCTAGTATGCAAATGCCTAAAAACTATAGTTGCGTGCATCACAATGATGCAAATGCCGGGGTTTACCCTTCTTTTAGAAAAAAAACTTATAAACCAAGGGAATTCTAGCGGCGTTTCCAAAATATCATTCCTAACTTTTTATTTTGAAAATCATTGTATTATTAATGCATCATTCTTGTAGCCAGAATTTTTAGATGACGGACTAGGTAGTCTTTTTTCTAGACCTTGGTAACTTTTTACTTTGAGATGACTACTGTTGGGTTTCGTAGTAATTTCAAAAATTTTCCTACGCGCACACAGGATCATGTGATGCATAGCAACGAGAGGAGAGTGTTGTCTACGTACCCAACGCAGACCGACTGCGGAAGCAATGACACGACGTAGAGGAAGTAGTCGTACGTCTTCACGATCCAACCGATCAAGCACCGAAACTACGGCACCTCCGAGTTCGAGCACACGTTCAGCTCGATGACGATCCCTGGACTCCGATCCAGCAAAGTGTCGGGAAAGAGTTTCGTCAGCACGACGGCGTGGTGACGATCTTGATGAACTACAGCAGCAGGGCTTCGCCTAAACTCCGCTACAGTATTATCGAGGAATATGGTGGCAGGGGGCACCGCACACGGCTAAGGAATCGATCACGTGGATCAACTTGTGTCAACTTGTGTGTTTAGAGGTGCCCCTGCCTCCGTATATAAAGGAGGAGAGGAGGGGAGGCTGGCCGGCCAAAGAGGGAGGCGCAGGAGAGTCCTACTCCCTCTGGGAGTAGGATTCCTCCCCCCAATCCTAGTCCAACTAGGATTCCTCGGAGGGGAAGGGAGAGAGGGGGGCCGGCCACCTTCTCCTAGTCCTAATAGGACTAGGGGAGGGGAAAGAGGCGCAGCCACCTTGGGTTGCCCCTTTCTCCTTTCCACTAAGGCCCATGATGCCCCATATGGCTCCCGGGGGGTTCCGGTAACCTCCCGGTAACCCGGTAAAATCCCGATTTCACCCGGAACACTTCCGATGTCCAAACATAGGCTCCCAATATATCAATCTTTACGTCTCGACCATTTCGAGACTCCTCGTCATGTCCGTGATCACATCGGGACTCCGAACAACCTTCGGTACATCAAAATGCATAAACTCATAATATAACTGTCATCGTAACCTTAAGCGTGCGGACCCTACGGGTTCGAGAACAATGTAGACATGACCGAGACATGTCTCTGGTCAATAACCAATAGCGGGACCTGGATGCCCATATTGGCTCCTACATATTCTACGAAGATCTTTATCGGTCAGACCGCATAACAACATACGTTGTTCCCTTTGTCATCGGTATGTTACTTGCCCGAGATTCGATCGTCGGTATCCAATACCTAGTTCAATCTCGTTAACGGCAAGTCTCTTTACTCGTTCCGTAATACATCATCTCACAACTAACATATTAGTTGTAATGCTTGCAAGGCTTGTGTGATGTGTATTACCGAGAGGGCCCAGAGATACCTCTCCGACAATCGGAGTGACAAATCCTAATCTCGAAATACGCCAACCCAACATCGACCATTGGAGACACCTGTAGTACTCCTTTATAATCACCCATTTACGTTGTGACGTTTGGTAGTACCCAAAGTGTTCCTCCGGTAAACGGGAGTTGCATAATCTCATAGTCGTAGGAACATGTATAAGTCATGAAGAAAGCAATAGCAACATACTAAACGATCAGGTGCTAAGCTAATGGAATGAGTCATGTCAATCAGATCATTCTACTAATGATGTGACCTCGTTAATCAAATAACAACTCATTGTTCATGGTTAGGAAACATAACCATCTTTGATTAACGAGCTAGTCAAGTAGAGGCATACTAGTGACACTCTGTTTGTCTATGTATTCACACATGTATTATGTTTCCGGAAAATACAATTCTAGCATGAATAATAAACATTTATCATGATTATAAGGAAATAAATAATAACTTTATTATTGCCTCTAGGGCATATTTCCTTCAGTCTCCCACTTGCACTAGAGTCAATAATCTAGATTACACTATAATTAATCTAACACCCATGGAGCTTTGGTGCTGATCATGTTTTGCTCGTGGAAGAGGCTTAGTCAACGGGTCTGCAATATTCAGATCCGTATGTATCTTGCAAATCTCTATGTCTCCCACCTGGACTAGATCCCGGATGGAGTTGAAGCGTCTCTTGATGTGTTTGGTCCTTTTGTGAAATCTGGATTCCTTTGCCAAGGCAATTGCACCAGTATTGTCACAAAAGATTTTCATTGGACCCGATGCACTAGGTATGACACCTAGATCGGATATGAACTCCTTCATCCAGACTCCTTCATTTGCTGCTTCCGAAGCAGCTATGTATTCCGCTTCACATGTAGATCCCGCTACGACGCTTTGTTTAGAACTGCACCAACTGACAGCTCCACCGTTTAATGTAAACACGTATCCGGTTTGCGATTTAGAATCGTCCGGATCAGTGTCAAAGCTTGCATCAACGTAACCTTTTACGATGAGCTCTTTGTCACTTCCATATACGAGAAATATATCCTTAGTCCTTTTCAGGTATTTCAGGATGTTCTTGACCGCTGTCCAGTGATCCATTCCTGGATTACTTTGGTACCTCCCTGCTAAACTTATAGCAAGGCACACATCAGGTCTGGTACACAGCATTGCATACATGATAGAGCCTATGGCTGATGCATAGGGAACATCTTTCATATTCTCTCTATCTTCTGCAGTGGTCGGGCATTGAGTCTTACTCAATTTCACACCTTGTAACACAGGCAAGAACCCTTTCTTTGCTTGATCCATTTTGAATTTCTTCAAAATTTTGTCAAGGTATGTGCTTTGTGAAAGTCCAATTAAGCGTCTTGATCTGTCTCTATAGATCTTAATGCCTAATATGTAAGCAGCTTCACCGAGGTCTTTCATTGAAAAATTTTTATTCAAGTATCCCTTTATGCTATCCAGAAATTCTATATCATTTCCAATCAGTAATATGTCATTCACATATAATATCAGAAATGCTACAGAGCTCCCACTCACTTTCTTGTAAATACAGGCTTCTCCAAAAGTCTGTATAAAACCAAATGCTTTGATCACACTATCAAAACGTTTATTCCAACTCCGAGAGGCTTGCACCAGTCCATAAATGGATCGCTGGAGCTTGCACACTTTGTTAGCTCCCTTTGGATCGACAAAACCTTCTGGTTGCATCATATACAACTCTTCTTCCAGGAATCCATTCAGGAATGCAGTTTTGACATCCATTTGCCAAATTTCATAATCATAAAATGCGGCAATTGCTAACATGATTCGGACGGACTTAAGCATCGCTACGGGTGAGAAGGTCTCATCGTAGTCAATTCCTTGAACTTGCCGAAAACCTTTTGCGACAAGTCGAGCTTTGTAGACAGTAACATTACCATCAGCGTCAGTCTTCTTCTTAAAGATCCATTTATTCTCAATCGCTTGCCGATCATCGGGCAACTCAACCAAAGTCCATACTTTGTTCTCATACATGGATCCCATCTCAGATTTCATGGCTTCTAGCCACTTTGCGGAATCTGGGCTCACCATCGCTTCCTCATAGTTCGTAGGTTCATCATGATCTAGTAGCATGACCTCCAGAACAGGATTACCGTACCACTCTGGTGCGGATCTTACTCTGGTTGATCTACGAAGTTCAGTAGTATCTTGATCTGAAGTTTCATGATCATTATCATTGGCTTCCTCACTAACTGGTGTAGGTGTCACTGAAACAGTTTTCTGTGATGAACTACTTTCCAGTAAGGGAGCAGGTACAGTTACCTCGTCAAGTTCTACTTTCCTCCCACTCACTTCTTTCGAGAGAAACTCCTTCTCTAGAAATGATCCATTCTTAGCAACAAATGTTTTGCCTTCGGATCTGTGATAGAAGGTGTACCCAACAGTTTCCTTTGGGTATCCTATGAATACACATTTCTCCGATTTGGGTTCGAGCTTATCAGGTTGAAGCTTTTTCACATAAGCATCGCAGCCCCAAACTTTAAGAAACGACAACTTTGGTTTTTTTTTGCCAAACCATAGTTCATAAGGCGTCGTCTCAACGGATTTTGATGGTGCCCTTTTTAACGTGAATGCGGCCGTCTCTAAAGCATATCCCCAAAATGATAGCGGTAAATCTGTAAGAGACATCATAGATCGCACCATATCTAGTAAAGTACGATTACGACGTTCGGACACACCATTACGCTGTGGTGTTTCGGGGGGCGTGAGTTGCGAAACTATTCCACAGTTTTTCAAATGTACACCAAACTCGTAACTCAAATATTCTCCTCCACGATCAGATCGTAGAAACTTTATTTTCTTGTTACGATGATTTTCAACTTCACTCTGAAATTCTTTGAACTTTTCAAATGTTTCAGACTTATGCTTCATTAAGTAGATATATCCATATCTGCTCAAATCATCTGTGAAGGTGAGAAAATAACGATATCCGCCACGAGCCTCAATATTCATCGGACCACATACATCGGTATGTATGATTTCCAACAAATCTGTTGCTCTCTCCATAGTACCGGAGAACGGTGTTTTAGTCATCTTGCCCATGAGGCACGGTTCGCAAGTACCAAGTGATTCATAATCAAGTGGTTCCAAAAGTCCATTAGTATGTTGTTTCTTCATGCGTTTTACACCGATATGACCTAAACGACAGTGCCACAAATAAGTTGCACTTTCATTATCAACTCTGTATCTTTTGGTTTCAACATTATGAATATGTGTATTACTACTATCGAGATTTAGTAAGAATAGACCACTCTTCAAGGGTGCATGACCATAAAAGATATTACTCATATAAATAGAACAACCATTATTCTCTGATTTAAATGAATAACCGTCTCGCATTAAACAAGATCCAGATATAATGTTCATGCTCAACGCTGGCACCAAATAACAATTATTTAGGTCTAATATTAATCCCGAAGGTAGATGTAGAGGTAGCGTGCCGACCGCGATCACATCGACTTTGGAACCGTTTCCCACGCGCATCGTCACCTCGTCCTTTGCCAGTGCTCGCTTATTCTGTAGTCCCTGTTTCGAGTTGCAAATATTAGCAACAGAACCAGTATCAAATACCCAGGTGCTACTGCGAGCATTGGTAAGGTACACATCAATAACATGTATATCACATATACCTTTGTTCACCTTGCCATCCTTCTTATCCGCCAAATACTTGGGGCAGTTCCGCTTCCAGTGACCAGTCTGCTTGCAGTAGAAGCACTCAGTTTCAGGCTTAGGTTTAGACTTGGGTTTCTTCTCTTGAGCAGCAACTTGCTTGCCGTTCTTTTTGAAGTTCCCCCTTTTTTTTCCCTTTGCCCTTTTTCTTGAAACTAGTGGTCTTGTTAACCATCAACACTTGATGCTCCTTCTTGATTTCTACCTCCGCAGCTTTCAGCATTGCGAAGAGCTCGGGAATAGTCTTGTTCATCCCTTGCATATTATAGTTCATCACGAAGCTCTTGTAGCTTGGTGGCAGTGATTGGAGAATTCTTTCAATGACGCAATCATCCGGAAGATTAACTCCCAATTGAATCAAGTGATTATTATACCCAGACATTTTGAGTATATGCTCACTGACAGAACTGTTCTCTTCCATCTTGCAGCTATAGAACTTATTGGAGACTTCATATCTCTCAATCCGGGCATTTGCTTGAAATATTAACTTCAACTCCTGGAACATCTCATATGCTCCATGACGTTCAAAACGTCGTTGAAGTCCCGATTCTAAGCCGTAAAGCATGGCACACTGAACTATCGAGTAGTCATCAGCTTTGCTCTGCCAGACGTTCATAACATCTGGCGTTGCTCCAGCAGCAGGCCTGGCACCCAGCGGTGCTTCCAGGACGTAATTCTTCTGTGCAGCAATGAGGATAATCCTCAAGTTACGGACCCAGTCCGTGTAATTGCTACCATCATCTTTCAACTTTGCTTTCTCAAGGAACGCATTAAAATTTAACGGAACAACAGCACGAGCCATCTATCTACAATCAACATAAACAAGCAAGATACTATCAGGGACTAAGTTCATGATAAATTTTAAGTTCAATTAATCATATTACTTAAGAACTCCCACTTAGATAGACATCCCTCTAATCCTCTAAGTGATCACGTGATCCAAATCAACTAAACCATAACCGATCATCACGTGAGATGGAGTAGTTTTCAATGGTGAACATCGTTATGTTGATCATATCTACTATATGATTCACGCTCGACCTTTCGGTCTCCGTGTTCCGAGGCCATATCTGCATATGCTAGGCTCGTCAAGTTTAACCCGAGTATTCTGCGTGCGCAACTGTTTTGCACCCGTTGTATTTGAACGTAGAGCCTATCACACCCGATCATCACGTGGTGTCTCAGCACGAAGAACTTTTGCAACGATGCATACTCAGGGAGAACACTTCTTGATAATTTAGTGAGAGATCATCTTATAATGCTACCGTCAATCAAAGCAAGATAAGATGCATAAAAAGATAAACATCACATGCAATCAATATAAGTGATATGATATGGCCATCATTATCTTGTGCTTGTGATCTCCATCTCCGAAGCACCGTCATGATCACCATCGTCACCGGCGCGACACCTTGATCTCCATCGTAGCATCGTTGTCGTCTCGCCAATCTTATGCTTCCACGACTATCACTACCGTTTAGTAATAAAGTAAAGCATTACATCGCGATTGCATTGCATACAATAAAGCGACAACCATATGGCTCCTGCCAGTTGCCGATAACTTGGTTACAAAACATGATCATCTCATACAATAAAATTCAGCATCATGCCTAGACCATATCACATCACAACATGCCCTGCAAAAACAAGTTAGACGTCCTCTACTTTGTTGTTGCATGTTTTACGTGGCTGCTACGGGCTTAAGTAAGAACCAATCTCACCTACGCATCAAAACCACAACGATAGTTTGTCAAATAGACTCCGTTTTAACCTTCGCAAGGACCGGGCGTAGCCATACTTGGTTCAACTAAAGTTGGAGAGGCAGTCGCCCGCAAGCCATCTCTGTGCAAAGCACGTCGAGGGAACCGGTCTCGCGTAAGCGTACGCGTAAGGTTGGTCCGGGTCGTCTCGTCCAACAATACCGCTGAACCAAAATATGACATGCTGGTAGGCAGTATGACTTGTATCGTCCACAACTCACTTGTGTTCTACTCGTGCATATAACATCAACATCATTAACCTAGGCTCTGATACCACCGTTGGGTTTCGTAGTAATTTCAAAAAATTTCCTACGCGCACACAGGATCATGTGATGCATAGCAACGAGAGGAGAGTGTTGTCTACGTACCCAACGCAGACCGACTGCGGAAGCAATGACACGACGTAGAGGAAGTAGTCGTACGTCTTCACGATCCAACCGATCAAGCACCGAAACTACGGCACCTCCGAGTTCGAGCACACGTTCAGCTCGATGACGATCCCCGGACTCCGATCCAGCAAAGTGTCGGGGAAGAGTTTCGTCAGCACGACGGCGTGGTGACGATCTTGATGAACTACAGCAGCAGGGCTTCGCCTAAACTCCGCTACAGTATTATCGAGGAATATGGTGGCAGGGGGCACCGCACACGGCTAAGGAATCGATCACGTGGATCAACTTGTGTCAACTTGTGTGTTTAGAGGTGCCCCTGCCTCCGTATATAAAGGAGGAGAGGAGGGGAGGCTGGCCGGCCAAAGAGGGAGGCGCAGGAGAGTCCTACTCCCTCTGGGAGTAGGATTCCTCCCCCCAATCCTAGTCCAACTAGGATTCCTCGGAGGGGAAGGGAGAGAGGGGGACCGGCCACCTTCTCCTAGTCCTAATAGGACTAGGGGAGGGGAAAGAGGCGCAGCCACCTTGGGCTGCCCCTTTCTCCTTTCCACTAAGGCCCATGATGGCCCATATGGCTCCCGGGGGGTTCCGGTAACCTCCCGGTAACCCGGTAAAATCCCGATTTCACCCGGAACACTTCCGATGTCCAAACATAGGCTTCCAATATATCAATCTTTACGTCTCGACCATTTTGAGACTCCTCGTCATGTCCGTGATCACATCCGGGACTCCGAACAACCTTCGGTACATCAAAATGCATAAACTCATAATATAACTGTCATCGTAACCTTAAGCGTGCGGACCCTACGGGTTCGAGAACAATGTAGACATGACCGAGACATGTCTCTGGTCAATAACCAATAGCGGGACCTAGATGCCCATATTGGCTCCTACATATTCTACGAAGATCTTTATCGGTCAGACCGCATAACAACATACGTTGTTCCCTTTGTCATCGGTATGTTACTTGCCCGAGATTCGATCGTCGGTATCCAATACCTAGTTCAATCTCGTTAACGGCAAGTCTCTTTACTCGTTCCGTAATACATCATCTCACAACTAACATATTAGTTGTAATGCTTGCAAGGCTTATGTGATGTGTATTACCGAGAGGGCCCAGAGATACCTCTCTGACAATCGGAGTGACAAATCCTAATCTCGAAATACGCCAACCCAACATCGACCATTGGAGACACCTGTAGTACTCCTTTATAATCACCCATTTACGTTGTGACGTTTGGTAGTACCCAAAGTGTTCCTCCGGTAAACGGGAGTTGCATAATCTCATAGTCGTAGGAACATGTATAAGTCATGAAGAAAGCAATAGCAACATACTAAACGATCAGGTGCTAAGCTAATGGAATGGGTCATGTCAATCAGATCATTCTACTAATGATGTGACCTCGTTAATCAAATAACAACTCATTGTTCATGGTTAGGAAACATAACCATCTTTGATTAACGAGCTAGTCAAGTAGAGGCATACTAGTGACACTCTGTTTGTCTATGTATTCACACATGTATTATGTTTCCGGAAAATACAATTCTAGCATGAATAATAAACATTTATCATGATTATAAGGAAATAAATAATAACTTTATTATTGCCTCTAGGGCATATTTCCTTCATATCATCCATATAAGCTTCCACATTCCGACTGATTTGGGTGAGTAGACACTTCTGAATCATTCGCATAAAAGTGGCTCCGGCATTCTTGAGGCCGAATGGCATGGTGATATAGCAGAAGCACCCGAATGGAGTGATGAAAGCTGTTTTTACCTCATCGGGCCCGTACAGACGGATCTGGTGGTACCCGGAGTAAGCATCTAAAAAAGACAACCTCTCGCATCCCGCGGTCGAGTCAACAATTTGATCTATGCGAGGGAGAGGAAAGTGATCTTTCGGGCAGGCCCGGTTGATGTGCTTGAAATCAATGCACATTCGGAGCGACTTGTCCTTCTTAGGAACCATGACGACATTAGCGAGCCACTCGGAGTGGTATATCTCTCGGATAAATCCTGCCGCCAACAGTCGAGCCACTTCTTCACCGATGGCCTTTCTCTTCTGGACGGCGGACCGCCGAAGATGCTCTTTGACTGGTTTTGCAGACGAGTCGACTCTTAGGCGATGCTCAGCCAGTCCCCTGGGAACACCTGGCATGTCAGCGGGCTTCCATGCAAAAATGTCCCAGTTCTCACGGAGGAACTGGATGAGCGCTTCTTCCTATTTTGGGTCGAGTGTTATGGAGATGCGGGTCGTGTTGGGTTTCGTAGTAATTTCAAAAATTTTCCTACGCGCACACAGGATCATGTGATGCATAGCAACGAGAGGAGAGTGTTGTCTACGTACCCAGCGCAGACCGACTGCGGAAGCAATGACACGACGTAGAGGAAGTAGTCGTACGTCTTCACGATCCAACCGATCAAGCACCGAAACTACGGCACCTCCGAGTTCGAGCACACGTTCAGCTCGATGACGATCCCCGGACTCCGATCCAGCAAAGTGTCGGGGAAGAGTTTCGTCAGCACGACGGCGTGGTGACGATCTTGATGAACTACAGCAGCAGGGCTTCGCCTAAACTCCGCTACAGTATTATCGAGGAATATGGTGGCAGGGGGCACCGCACACGGCTAAGGAATCGATCACGTGGATCAACTTGTGTCAACTTGTGTGTTTAGAGGTGCCCCTGCCTCCGTATATAAAGGAGGAGAGGAGGGGAGGCTGGCCGGCCAAAGAGGGAGGCGTAGGAGAGTCCTACTCCCTCTGGGAGTAGGATTCCTCCCCCCAATCCTAGTCCAACTAGGATTCCTCGGAGGGGAAGGGAGAGAGGGGGGCCGGCCACCTTCTCCTAGTCCTAATAGGACTAGGGGAGGGGAAAGAGGCGCAGCCACCTTGGGCTGCCCCTTTCTCCTTTCCACTAAGGCCCATGATGGCCCATATGGCTCCCGGGGGGTTCCGGTAACCTCCCGGTAACCCGGTAAAATCCCGATTTCACCCGGAACACTTCCGATGTCCAAACATAGGCTTCCAATATATCAATCTTTACGTCTCGACCATTTCGAGACTCCTCATCATGTCCGTGATCACATCCGGGACTCCGAACAACCTTCGGTACATCAAAATGCATAAACTCATAATATAACTGTCATCGTAACCTTAAGCGTGCGGACCCTACGGGTTCGAGAACAATGTAGACATGACCGAGACATGTCTCTGGTCAATAACCAATAGCGGGACCTGGATGCCCATATTGCCTCCTACATATTCTACGAAGATCTTTATCGGTCAGACCGCATAACAACATACGTTGTTCCCTTTGTCATCGGTATGTTACTTGCCCGAGATTCGATCGTCGGTATCCAATACCTAGTTCAATCTCGTTAACGGCAAGTCTCTTTACTCGTTCTGTAATACATCATCTCACAACTAACATATTAGTTGTAATGCTTGCAAGGCTTATGTGGTGTGTATTACCGAGAGGGCCCAGAGATACCTCTCCGACAATCGGAGTGACAAATCCTAATCTCGAAATACGCCAACCCAACATCGACCATTGGAGACACCTGTAGTACTCCTTTATAATCACTCATTTACGTTGTGACGTTTGGTAGTACCCAAAGTGTTCCTCCGGTAAACGGGAGTTGCATAATCTCATAGTCGTAGGAACATGTATAAGTCATGAAGAAAGCAATAGCAACATACTAAACGATCAGGTGCTAAGCTAATGGAATGGGTCATGTCAATCAGATCATTCTACTAATGATGTGACCTCGTTAATCAAATAACAACTCATTGTTCATGGTTAGGAAACATAACCATCTTTGATTAACGAGCTAGTCAAGTAGAGGCATACTAGTGACACTCTGTTTGTCTATGTATTCACACATGTATTATGTTTCCGGAAAATACAATTCTAGCATGAATAATAAACATTTATCATGATTATAAGGAAATAAATAATAACTTTATTATGCCTCTAGGGCATATTTCCTTCAACTACATCAGTATTCAAAAAGGGGAATATGAATAGAAAAAGGTGTGGTGGTAGTGCGGCGTTTCTGCTCCCGAGCTCATCTGCACCCGCCCTTACGAAAAAAAAATCAAAAACAAATACTAATTTTTTTAAAAAAAATCCAATTTTTTGTGTGGTAGATAAGTTTATGCGTGAGGTGCGCTCCAAGTTTCAACTCATTTGAACATTTGAACAACTCTCAGCAAAAAAAAACAAATTCAAGGTCTGTAAAAAAGTTTACTGTTCACACACTGTTCTGACCTGATTTTTTATTTATTTTTTGCTGAGAGCTGCTCGAATGTCCAAATAAGTTGAAATTTGGAGCGAACCTCACGCATAAAATGATTTTTGATTTTTTTTTTGAATTTTTTAGATTTTTTCCTGACCAGGTGCAGATGAGCCTGGCACCGAATTAGGTTTTCGGTGGTGGTAGTAGCTAACACCTATTGCTTTGTCGTATTTTGAGAGCACATTGAAACCAAAACACATCTCTACCAAAAAGAAGGGTGTGGAGTGTGTGGTGGCATCTGCTTTTGACTTTGGCTGTTGCTTCCTTCCCATAGAATGGACTGATCCTCTTTCAAATTTAGGCGACTAACATGCAGCTAAACTGCAATATGAAATGCCAAGCAGAATTTTAGCAGAAGAAAATGCCAAAGTGTAATGCTCTGTTTTCCTTCGCCTTTTTCGCAAGTTATGGTGGCGGAGGCAAGTAGTGCGGGGGAGCATGGGGCCCCTCTCCTTTGGCCTTGGACGGCCAATGGCACCCATTCTCCTCTCCTTTCCCCCGCCTACAAATAGCCCTCGGAGCTCAGCAAACCAAATCATACATGCCAGCAACAGAGCAGCTTCTTTCCTGTGTCAAAAACAAGAAGATCCCAGTTCAAAAAAAAAAAAAACAAGAAGATCAGCCAGTGATCGCCTCCCAAAACAACTCTCAAAAACCCAAGTTTTTCCAGGCCTTCTCGTGGTGTCTATCGACGTTCCTTGAGGTAAGAAGAAAGCTGCCAGAACGCCTGCTCTTCTGGCTCTTGCATGTTTTTTAAGTCGAGAAAATGCACTGCGAGCCGTTCATCTCTTGCTCACCTCTCTTGTGATCTTGCTTCTCCACAGGGAGCAGCCTTTCGCTACTGCCGCCACTCCACATCTTCCCACGCAAGGCGAAGATGTCGGTGGCCGTGTGCCGTGGCCCGGCCGTGCCGGCGTTCGAGACCCCCGCCTGGCTGCGCCCGGCTGAGCTGTACAAGCCGGAGGCGGCGGTGGCCGACGACCGGCCTGCGCAGGTCGACGTATGGAATGCCATCCAGGCCGACGTGGTCGACAGCAAGGCGGCCGCCGCCAAGAAGCCGTACGTCAGCCCGCGCGTGCGCCGGTCCATGAGCCAGAAGAGCCTCGAGGTCTGCACCGAGAGCCTCGGCTGCGAGACCGGCTCCGGCGACTTCACCGACGCCGTCGACATGGCCTGCCTCTTTGGTGCCTCGCCGCTGCCGACGGCGCCCGGCGAGGCAGAGGAGTCCTTCTGGGAGGAGAGCAGTGCCGCACAAGAAAGCTGCTACCCGGGCGAGGTCGACCTCGTGGCGGTGAACTACCACTCCTCGGCCGGGAGACGGTCGCCGCGCCGCTCGTTCCCGCCGCCGCTGCCGTCCATGTCCAGCCGCGACGGGCCGTGCCTGAAGATGTGCTCGCGCCGCCAGGACGGCCGCCTCGTCGTCGAGGCGGTGGTGGTGAGGCCGCGCGGGTACCTCCAGGCGAACCGCCAGGGCGGCCGCCTCTGCCTCTCCTTCATCGAGTGTTCTGCCCGTGGGCAGAGAGGTACGAGCAAGAGCGCGGCCCCGGCCGAGGCGTCCTACTTCGTCCCGGTCATGGAGGGCAAGTGCGAGCCAGAGCAGGAGGTGGCCATGCAGGTGGAGGAGGAGGAGGAGGAGGAAGACGAGGAGGAGGTGGAGGTGGTGGACAGAGGCACCATGGTGGAGGTGAAGGTCAGCTCGCAGCCGCAGGCGCCCGCGGCCGCCAAGGTGCACCGGTCGACGCTCGTGATCAACAAGTTCGTTGGGAGCACGCCCTTCACCTTGGAGCAAGCGCGGTGCCACGCCGCCGACGCGCCGCACCCCGAGCCGTCCGCCCGCGAGGAAACCCCAACGCTGCTGCGCCGGGTGCCCTCGTCCACGACGACGCTCGCGGCCGCGGTCGCGGTGGCGTCGACCGAGACGGGCGCGCCGCACGCTCCCGTCGACGGCGACGACAGTGACGAGGAGGACGAGGTCGACGAGTGCGGCGGACGGCACCACCGCGCGTCGGCCCTGGCCGCCGCGGACACGAAGCAGCAGCTCCTGCTGTTCACGTCGCGGCGGGGCGACAAGCACGACCTGCTGCAGAGCGTGCGGCGGTGCCGGCAGCTGCGGCAGAAGCCGCTCTTCATCCTGGAGCAGTACTGCATTGCCACCTCCTAATCGCACGCACATGCGCTCACCCGAAGCAAAGCACGAGACAAAACATGTACAATCACTCACAGCATTTGCACTGCTGCTAATGCGATACTTCGGTTGCATTTGCATTTGCCTTAAACTAATCGAGCACGCACGCCTACAATTCCCGTCCCAGATCCCAGATAGTTAGCCAGTGGGATAATAACAACCTTAATCCGTGGCCACAGTGGCTGCCTGCTGCATGCATGCCGGGCTTTTTTGTGACACATGTCGCTCTTTTTTCCCTGATCGATCGATCGGTCGGGTCGCCGTTTGGCCCCGGTGCATGCAGCGGCTAGCTCTGCTTCCGGCCGGCGTGACCGCTAGTACTGCACTCGTGATGTATTTCCAGTGTGATTTGAGTAATTATTCAATGAATTAACAGATTGTTGGCTGTATAACAGATTGTTGGATGTATTTCCAGTGCCATTTTCATGCATACGCATCATGTGCAATGATGGGGTCGTGCCGCCGGCTTCCGTTTCCGTTTTATCCGTGATGAGAACATCGTGACGGCGTGCGTGCCGAATAATCGACGTGCTTTGAGACAAAGCGAGAGAGGGAGCGCGAACTAGCATAGTTTGGTCTGCCACTTCGGGTAGCCCTACAGTGATCGATCGATCGACGATCGTGCAGAACGGATAGATGCACATGACGCAGTGGCGAAGCCACACATGAGCTGTGTAGTCCATTGACTACACAGCTTTTTTGCAAAAAACATCCTGCAACAAATAATCATCATGCAAAATATCCTACAAATGTATACTCCTGACTACATAAGATTCAACTGACTACACATGATTGAATTCCTGGCACCGTCACTGATGACGCTGATTTTGCCGCCTACCTCATGCATTCCTCGATGCATGCCCATTTTCCCGAAAAAATTCAGACCTATTATTATAAAGATTCATCGGAAGTACGAAACAGAGGCCTCATTCGGTTTGGAGGATTTTCGTAGGAAAAACATAGGAATAAGGATTTCAGAGGAAAAATTCCTATGTATGCATTCGGTTTGTAGGAAATGCGTGCAGGAATTTCGTAGGAATACTACTCATTTCCCGTGTTTTTTGAGGAAACTACACATCCACTCAAAGCTCATTTTACGCGTAGGAACGAGGCAAGTCAATTCCTTAGGATGGCAAGTGCCATCCTATCATATTCCTATACTACTCCTAATTCCTACGTTTTGATTTCCCCCAAACCGAATGAGCCCTAAGCATAATAAAATTTACATCAATGTCTCGTCTCTAGTCCGCCGAACAACCGGTACCGTCAGAACGAGCTTGTGCACAAGTCGGCAAGTCGCTACACCGATCGAGTTGGGGGTGGACTAACGAGCAGCTCGGCTCGTTAAGCTCGTGCTCGTTAAGGCTCGGCTCGTTAAGCTCGTTAAGATTAACGATCAGAAAACCTTGCTCGGCTCAGCTCGTTTGAAGCTCGTTAAACTCGTGAGCGCTCGCGAGCACTCGTTAACAGATTATATTGTGTTACGATATATATGATGAATGTGTAGGTGTGGTTTTCAAGATGAAACATGGTGACTGCAAAACAAATGCAGTAGTTTGTTGCCTCATATGTCGATTAGATTGAATAGATGCGCTAAGATGCTACAAAAAGTTTGTCACGTAAGATGAAAAATATGTGTTGTGTTGTTACTAACGAGCTTAACGAGCTACTCGTGAAACTCGTTAGCTCACTCGTTAAGCTCGTTAACGAGCTGTAATTAATGATTGGCTTTGTTCATTAAGAAGCGAGCTACGAGCTTAACGAGCCGAACTATCGAGCGTTCATTAAGCTCGCGAGCTACGAGCTTTTGGTCCAGCCCTAGATCGAGTGTCTAGTTGCTGCCGACTGCCGATGTTCATGCCATCAAGAATGCAACTATAATTTACCCTTGGGAAATAAATCTAGTACTAACTAACAGAAGTAGTGAAAATTCCTTATGTATTTATTTTTTGATGTTGAAATTTCATGGGGAGAGACATCACCGATCTAGTGGGGATACCATGGGTGCCATGACACCCTCACAAAAATGAAAAGTAGTGCATGTGGTATACTTAACGTTAATTTTGTAATAACTTAATGCTATTTTAGTCTTTTTTTTGGAATTACAATGATGTTTTAAACAAAATTATAATACTTTAATGTAATCTTTTCAAAGAATTTACCGATGTGTTGATGTTTGCCACCCCTAGTATTTAGTGTCTAGGTCCGCCACCGACGAGCAAATTTAGTGTTTTGGCCCTTTTGAGAAAGTTGAACCAGATCTGACCCTAGTTTGATTAAATTTTGGGATCTAACCCTTTTTTCTACCGACGGGGCCTTGGCGCGTGGTAGGAAACTTATCCATGTTAGCGCAGCTAAACGCTTGCCGCCTCTGCCGTCGACCCTACCGCCGAGGCTCCCGGCGGTAGGCTGTTATACACTACCGTCAGGTAGGCTCTTCATCCATGTCAACAACGACCTACGACTGTCCGTCTCTGCCGTCACTCTACTGCTAGGGGCCTTGGCGGTAGGCAGTTATACGCTATCGCCATCGACCCCGGCAGTAGGAAAAGGGTCTGATCTCGATTTTTTTTAAACCCAGGTTAGATCTAGTTTAACTTCCGCAAAAGTGTCAAAACGCTAAATTTGGCCGCCGCTGGCGAGAGAATGCAATGATGGAGAAATAGGCATCTTTCTCGACGAAAAGACGTGGAATGGACCTCATAATACGTACTGAATTATTCAAGTGGACAAGGTACCAATTACCAAATGTCCAACTTGTACTACATAGATGACTGAGGTCGTCGTCTTCACATGATATGTTTGTGAATTTCCGTCAGCTGTTTTGTAGGCAATTTGCGGCGCCAGTTCTGCAACCAGGCTGTGACGGCCGCCGGCTGTTTCAGGGGATATGAAGCTGAACCAATCAAAGGGCCAACCAGGCGGAGCATGGGGGTTCCAAGCCCTGCACCGTAGCACCATATCCAATGAACAAATTGCACGGAACGTGCACGCATGTCTCTACGGAGGTACTGCTATATGTTCATTGAACATACAAAGATCCAATCATTTGGTCGGTCCGTCGGTGCCCTCGACCGACTGAAACATGTACCTTGCACGTTTGACCTAGTATGCCTAAAATTAAGTGACTTCAAAATTATATCACTGAAAAAATTTCCCGAATATAAATTCAGTGGTATAACTTTGGTCGCACGTGCATAACTCACATTTGGTTGATTAAGTTGGTGATCAAAGTTAATTTTTAAAATATGCCCGCACCTTATTCGCTGTAATGTTTTTTCTTCTTTTTCTTATGAGAGATATTCATTCATTGTACCAAAGTTGCTCCACCTGATTTCATGGGTCCGTGCACCACCTGTGAACTTTACCTTTCTTTCAATTTTGACGTGATACCAACCTGTGAGCTTCACCGGTCTAGCTAGGAATGTTGTTCCTTTGACACCGAGCGGACGGCCCGTACTGGACGCACGTATACGGACTATGCTCCTCTGCCTTCACATCACATTTTCTGTCTCCATGGACAAGATTACAAGAAGCTTTCGACCTGACCAAAGGCGAGAAACGCAGCGCACCGCCCACGAACCAAATCATTCCGGAAGATCACACCCTCTCCCTCCCGGAGGCCCAATCAAAGATGTAAAGGGAAAGACGAGCGGAAAAGATGGACGGAGGAGCGCGTGCAGTCGTACATGGCAGATCAGAGATCGTACGCGGAAGATCTGCATGGGGCGTGGCGGGAACCGATGCGCATCCGCCCGAAACGACGTCGGCCCTGCTCCACAGCTGCGAATACAGCTAGTGGTGGCGCCGCCCTGTACCGCCACGGGCGTGAGTTGTCGCAATGCCGCTGCTCCACGCCGCCGGCGATGCCTCGCCCTTTCCCGTTGCTGCAATGTTCGGCCGCGCTTTTCTAGCTTTGCCCGGCCGGCCGGTTCGTGCTGCATGCAGCGGTTAATGCATGCGGAATGGAGTAGCTTTTGCTGGAGCACATGGTATGGAATGGAATGGAATGGAAGTGGGTTGGTTATGCATGCATGTGCCAATGTCAATGGTGGCCTCTCTTTCGCTCGGGAAAAAAATAACATGGCAATGCCAACGTGTGCAGTTCCTATTGGGCCATGCGAGCCTTTTGGTGTTCCAGGTGATTAAAAATACACAAACGGACGGACGGTGCCTCCTTTTCCATGTCCTTCTTCGCCAACTCCACGTATCTTTTCCATTTATGTGAAACGAGGCGAATTAGAACGGCTCCTCTGACTCTTCTATATGGCATCTTTAGTTAGGTTCGACATGGCCGGCGCCCTCTACGAATTTGTACGTGCATATAGGTTGATGGTCTATGAAGGCATGCAGCTAGGGTATTCCTTTCTCTATTTTAGTATAGGAGTATAAGAAAGTTCTCGTGAGGCTACAGAATAGGGTGCTGTTCTACTGCATGGCGTATATATTATCCATATATTAGACGGTTGAGTTGGAACTGAAGTGAAGCCCAGGAATGTATGGACGTTATCAATGCATGCACAGAGACAGAATCTATTGTGGACGATCGAATTAAGTTATCTGATGTCATAGGTTAGGGACTAGTTAATTGCCGCCCAGTATGATTACTCAAGACCCACACCAACCTAGCTAAGCTAGCTGATGGTCCATAGGCATGCATGGCTGACCATATTCGTCGGCTTAATTAGTGCTTAAATATGTTTTTTGCCCGAAAGTGCATGCCACTCATGATCACGAGGTCAAAGTTTATTCTCCATGTATACTGTATAGCAGTATGAGGAGTTGAGTGGAGAGTGTTCTTCACCTATGGTCTCAGATAGGCACATGCATGCATGCATATTAGTTTGTCTACTAGTACTACTAATACTCTACTACAATGTGTGATAAAAAAGTGTACACTATGACTCTATGAGACAGATATTTATGCCATGCATGTAAAAAAGCTCTTGTGGAAGTCAACTGCATAAACAAAGTGAGCGCGAAAGAGACGCGTGGCGAATGGACGCAATTGCGTAGGAATTAAGGTACTCGCCTGCTCTTATCTGCTCGCTTAGGGAGACGATTATCCTAATGGAAAGAGAACAAGCAACGAACTGGCCCGGCTTGATTAGAGTGATGATGTTGACCTACTCGTGATTGTAAAGTAGTGTTAGACTAGCTAATGACGTAAGTAGAGAATTTCAAAGTTCTCGCTCCCATTGGTTATGCGGCAACATATGATATGAATAATGCAGCGAGGGGAAAGGCGAGGGCACTATGTAGCCTAGCAGCGACAAGAGCTCGAGATTGTTTACACGGAAAATTAACGCAATAGGATATCTAGAACAATTTCTATCTTGGTTCTATGGGAGCTATGGATCCACCGGAACGCAGTGGTCTTTGACGGAGTGGTGCCATCCACACTCACGGTGCTAAAGAGCATTGAGCGGGAGGCCAAGGCATGGAAGCAGGCAGGCTTACTGCAAGGGGAAGTTGAAGTGTTCATGCTGGGCCTTGCAACGTGGGAGAGTAGCGAGTAGTCTTTATTCTGAGTAGTCGGGTGATGTGGCCGAGGGCTACATGTAAATAACCTTGTACTGGCATTTTGTGGAGGGTTCTTACCCTTTCCTTCTATAATATATGATACGCACACTCGTGCGTATTCGAGAAAAAAAAATTAACGCAATAATAATCGTGGTGCATCACGACGTGGAAAAGAAGAACCCAATACTTTTCTCTCGCCTTGCCAAAGTTCGCTTTAGCTTTGCCATTAGTATGCTGCCTGCACCTTACTATTCCAAGAAAAAAACTATATTCCGGAAATCAATATGAGTGTTTTCACAATGTTTTATTTACGCATTTCAGGTAGGTGCCTGCCTATACGAATACTACAATATAGTGCTCCGTTCGGAAGTTGCATAGCGTCACCTTTGCTTTGCCAGCTGAATAGTATATAACAATCTAGAAAGGGAAATAGACTTGTCAAAATGTTCAAAAAGACAAAAAACACGCATGTACGTACGCGATCGTCTGCTTTGCGGTTATGTTTCTTTACCAAAAGAAGAATCGGCAGCAAATTCTACCGATGTCGTCAATGCCTTTCCATGGCGATGTTCGGCACTCCCGTCGGCTCCTACAGCTAATTCCCCGCTGGAGATGCGATCTTATCTCGACCTGACGAAGAAAACATTCTCCCCCTTCATCTTTTCATATTTCATTCGCTTTGGTCTTTTGTCCACGACATAAATAAAACTATGGAGGCTCCTCACGTTGCACTTGCACGGCTCACATTAGGCACCGGAAAAACATACATACCGGCCAACCAAAAAAACACCCCGCATCATCCAGCTTCTTTGCTGGCTACTAGCCTACTACTAGTAGTCTAAACGAGAAAAGCAAACGGTTCCTCCCTCCACTAGCCAGCATGTGAAATGGACAGCACCAAGGATTCTCCGCATCGCCCTCGGCCAAAGGCGCGCTAGTGAAGGGGAAAGGCCGATTCTTCTTCCCGCGCACTTTTGCTGCCCGCCATGCATCGCACTCCCTGAAATCGTGCGTGCGGATTGGTGATGGTTTCAACTTGTTGCTTTGGCTGTCGAGGGGTCGATCCCCGGTGATTTCGACCCATCTCGCTTTCCCGGCACATGTTTTCTTTGGCGTCCTGGCCTGACGGATCAGCTCCTCGTGACAGCAGACGGGAACCATGTCATGCGTCTGAGTTGGATTAACACTGGGTGCAATTTTATTTTGTGGACAGGAACCGGGCGAGCGCCGTTATTCGCTGTAGATCCCCGTAGGCGGATAGGATCGTCCGGCTCTGTGGTTAAGCAGCGGGAGCAAGAAAGCGAAATGGATGCCAAGTTGGACTGTTGGAGAGCGGTTCTGTCGCTTGCATGGCTCCATGTAAGGCAGCACCTTGCATGGATCAGGATCGTCGTCGCTCCCTCCGTGCAGCGTGGAATAACAACAGAACAGAATGTGGTCGGCACTCGGCAGCTACTAGGAGTCTAGAAACATATTTAGCTCCGTGTTGGAGCTTTAACCCAGTGGTCTCCATGTAGGCATCTGGTAGCGCACATTGGAATTTCCTTTACCAACGGAACGGGCATATTCCGGGTCCGGCCGGGCGAGCAGCAAAACTGTGAGCGACAGGGATAAGCTTCACTCCCTAGTGATGGAGAAGTTCACTGAAATGCTTAGCACAGGACCACCCAGCACCCACGTTTGTTCTCGCTCTCTAGTTGCCAAACGATGGATGAAGCCTTTTTCTTGGTGATGTGGATTGGGCCGTTACCTGAATCGGTCCAACGCCGCAGTTGCGCGAGGCGAGTGAGCGACAAGTTCTAAGTTACACACGACAAACTTAGAGCATAACCCAAATAAGTTATCAAGCTCAAGTGAGCATGGCAACGTGCAATTCGACAAGTTGGGTCGACCTTACCACGAAACATAATCTAAGAAATTCCAGTTCTCCAACGAAGGAACCACGACCTGATACTTCTGATGTGACTGTTAGTCAAGGGGGGAAAACGGGATCTAGCCATCAATTAGCATGGGCAACGAAGATACACGATAATTCCTACATGATCTAATCAGCAAACAGAAATGCGAGAAGCCATAGACCAGAACCGATTTGTCCTACTGGAACCAATGGAAGTCCAGTCCAGAGTGCAGCTGCTAAGAAAACAATGCCCCAACTGTGCTCAAGAGTCGATGCGCCTGCTTACCAAGTCGTGCTAGGGGAAGACAGTCCAATCACCTGAGCCGGCGGCTGGGAATTCTTGTGCAGGAGTAGTTTAGGTGATGTAGCTTCCTTGCTGGTCCTGAAGCAAACGAGCAGAGGACTTTGCGTCCAAATACAGACCACAGACTTCTTCGAGATCAGCCTAATAGAGGATCATGAGTTCAGGATACAAGTGATTGAGACCCGGCTAGGAAGATGATGTGTTACTGAAATTCAACACATACCTTGCAGATCTTCTCTCTCCCATTAGCCTTGGCAACTACACTAGCAGGTGACATCAGCTGAATAGCATGTCTGCAAAGAGAATCAAGATCTATTACAACCATTACTACCAACAATAAACTGGCCTAGTGATGACAAACCCTGTGATAGTAATGCGTACACTAGACATATAGGCATGTTAAAATTCACATAGCAGAACGCTAAAAGTGGGATGACAGCCAAAAGACAGGGTGGAAACTGTCCTAACTTTAAAGGCTCAAGAAAATCCTTTCAACACACACTCCAGCTAAATTTTATTTAATTTCACATTCCTAATCTTGGCATGGGACGCAAATGTGTGGGCATAACCTGAAACAACAAGAACCATACCTCAAAGATGTCTGCTGCCCAACCTCTCCTAGAAATGCAAGACTGTCCTCATCAATTTCAATCTCCTCCACTTGTGCTCTAATTGCTAATATCTGCAACGCACAATAAACAAACATCAAATGCATTTCTACATAGGAAAGTTAAAACACATAATAAGACATGAAATAGGAACCTGGATCATCTCGATAGGGCCATATATCTGTGTCCGTACGATAACCAACCTATCTAGAAGGTCGACTGGGATACCATGTGGACTTGTCATGTCAGTTCCCCTGAATAAATAAGAGTAAAATAATAAGATGTATAAGGGGAAAATAGTACATAAAAGCAATGTTTTTAAGGCGGTAAGGCGAGCACCCACTGCCCTGACGCCTAAGCGCCTAAAGTGAGCATAATTGCAAGGCGCTGCCGGGGAATCCGGTATTGCAGTTCAGCATGGAGCAGTTCACAACAGGTAAATCAAATTTCTTACCTCACAGTACATATTCCCCTGTTCGTAGCGAGTATTACAATTGGCGATAATGAGCTCTCGAGAGCACGATTAAGATAAGAGAAGCACTCAATGTCCAGCATGTGAACCTACAGATAAAGTTATAGTCATTAATGAAATCATACCACTGTAAGGCATAATTCTACTCCCTCCATCAACTTTGTACTAAATCAGCGACACTTATTTTGGGACGGAGGGACTACCATTTAGTAGCATAAAGCCAATTAGTTTACGAGAACAATGCTGTCCACAGGATGGACACTTATTTATTTGGCAATAGGAGAAGTTGGAAATAAACAAGTCCAAGCTCATTCATATTTTAGGAAATCCAAAACAAGCCTATGAAGATAAATAGATTTTCAATCATGAGACAGTAATATAATACCTCATCAATGAACAGAACACCAGGTACAAGCTCTGCAATACCTTCGTCAATATATCTGTTAACCACCTATGACCATACAAAAGAAAAGGCACCCATTCCCATAGGTCTATCAAAATTTGATCCAAATTAAAAAAAGATGTTGCATAATGAGAATTTTTAAACCTTATTGATCTCTTGGCGTAGCTTCTCAGTGATTTCAGTCTTCCGTGGCTTCATCATCTGGCCCATAAGGGACAAAATATCTTGGCCTCCTTGTGGCTGGGCATTTGCGGCGTCAAGGTCATGCAGTGTAACGTCCTATGCAGATGAAAGCATATAATTTACTTCTTTCAGTTGATTTACACTGAACTTGAAAACACGAAGAATATGCTTCTATGTTGCAACACAAATAGGAATTTTCACTCTATGCTATCAGAAAAGATTATCACCCACCGACAGAGAAGAGAGAACAAACCACACTCAACTTAATTGTCATTTGTCGGATGTAGGTATGTAAGAATGATTCTAACTTTCTTTAGACAGGAACAAGAACAACGACTCCTACTTAATTGGTCAACTCAATAAGATAATAGTTAACTGGGTTTGAGCAGATGATCAAAAATTTGGCGCAATCTTATTAGCTTGTGAACTTTATGTATCTTATCCAGGAAGGCACAATTGATAATGTGGACCGAGTATTTGATGCAATCTTAATCATTAGGTTATATATTTTCCATTCCTATCTTCTGGAATTTAGCAGGAGCAAGCAACTTACAACGACCTGGAAGGAAAACCACATATTTAAGCATGCTTGAGCAACACAAAAGTATAATAATAAGCTTCATCTTAACAAA
The DNA here is from genome assembly GCF_002162155.2 of Triticum dicoccoides. Lineage (NCBI taxonomy): Eukaryota > Viridiplantae > Streptophyta > Magnoliopsida > Poales > Poaceae > Triticum > Triticum dicoccoides. The sequence continues at coordinate 581,674,368 of NC_041386.1, read as the reverse complement.
TGTATCATGCGTCCAGCTTTGATCCTTTAGATTAGATATAAATATGCTGCAATTGCATACTATATTATCTCTGATTCAATTACCAAAATGTTGTTTTATGGACGGTACAATGCAGAATTGGCTGAACAAGTGTACACACAAAGATTTATAAGGCTGAACTATCGTCAAATTTGTACCTGCACTATTTCTTTTTTCTTGTGGACTTCCCCTTTGGGAATTGGCACATACTCCTCTGCTTCAAGATCGTATTCTGTAGCAAAAGCATCACATCTGCCAACTCTTTTCACTGCACCGCTGTTAGCTTCGATGTATATAACATCACCCACTGCCACCTGCATCCCGTATACAAATGATGAAATGTTAAGCAGCTTCATGCAGAATACAAGTAGGAGAGGCAAAGCAAGTGAGCAACGAAAGTAAAATATAATGCATCATATCTCAATTTTAAGTAAGTATCACGATGTTTTGTTATGCCACAACAGAATATCTAACAATGAACAAGAGAAATATGATCCTATGTGTGAGTTTCCACACTTGCCATAAGGTTGCACAGGTTAAATATTGCATAAAGACAATATTCTGAACACATAAGATACACTATCCACCAACTGTTATTTAAAGTGAGAATACAAATGCAACCAAACAGTCTAGCAACAGAGGCAGAGAGCAAGGGAGGGTTGGGAGCAGACAGTAACCTTTTCCTTGATTAAAGCATCATAAATTGTAGGATCTAACTTTAGTTGTTTAGTCCCTTTTACAGTCTTCAGGCCAATTATTACATGGCTAATGTTTTTTCCATATCCACCAGTTGAACTCTCAGAAGCTTCTGGGGAAAGCTCCGTAACCTAAAAGGCAAGCAAAATAATATAGCCACAAACACTAGAATATTAGTTCTATTAGAAAATGATGACAAAGGAAGTGTTAGTATCAAGTAAAACACTAATTCAAGAACAAAATCTTTTTCAAATTTCAAAAGGACCATATAGGTCACTCCTACCTCTCCTTCATAGACTTCTTTGTTTTCCTTTATACGCAAGCCTATAGCTCTACGGAAATTTTCCATCAGCACCTCAGTTTTCTTGACCTCTGAAGAGTACACTTCTGATCCTACCATAGGACAGAAAGGGACCTGCATTGCAGAATAGGAAGAGAAGACTGAAGCTTCTTCCAAAATAGAAGTAGAGGCAGGACATCAAATGTAAAGCAATATATAGTTCACTGCAAACAAAATTTCATATACATTGAATGCAATGAACAAGACAGCCTGATAAATTGCTAGCAAGTGCTAGTAATCCACCAAATTTACTCCAGAGTCTTGGTGTAAGTATGCTCTAAAGAACAGCACACTTCTCGTCGGCAGAGCAGCATACTGAAATATTTTGGACCAGCAAGAAGCAGAATATAGAACTCAAAACAAATTCTTAATGACCAAGTCAAATGGTAACACATTACTGGCTAAAATGATAGTACTACAGAACACCAATTTAGTTAAGTAGATGAAATAGAATTCAACCACTCTAGCAACATCCCAGCTACAACAAAATAAAAGGTGTGAATGCTCGAATGGTCAGAGCTCACAGTGAGTTAAATTGGTTGGGTGTCTGACTGGAACTAGATGAGACCATGCAAATGCAGAGCTGCCTGTTCATCATACAGATGCTGCTCATGAGCAGTAAGCTGGCATTTTTTGAAAAGGGGATAAGTTATCAAGGACTGTCCAGTAAAGCAGTAACAACCTAGCCTCCAAATTTGTACCAACAAGCCCAAATCTAGTCCAATTCCACGCCACCCCCAAATACAAGTTGTACATTGCAGCAAAACATGTAACAGTAGCACTAAAAGTATCTAGCAACTTGTGAGGGAAATGATGAATTGACCTTGCTGCCCAGCTCCTGGGAGATGCCAAGAGCGAGCGCGGTCTTGCCGGTGGCAGGTGGGCCGGCAAGGAGCAGCGCCCGTCCAGCCATCTTCTTCTGCCGGATCATGTCGACCACCAGCCCACACGCCTCTCTCGCCTCCGCCTGCCCCACGAATCCCGCCGACATCCCTATCGCCGTCCCATTGGCCTGCGAAGAGAACAAAACTAAGTCCTGAAAACGAAAATTCGGGGTAACAACTGAAAACCTCCGGCCGCAGGAGGGGTGGAGAAGCAGGAGAGATGGAAAAGCATGTACGTCGAGGCCGAGGCCCTTGATGTGGGTGTGGGTGGCGATGCGCTGCTTCTTCGACGTCGACTGTACCTCCTCGATCCTCATCGTCGCCGCCGCCGCCGCCGATTTTTGCGCTCTTTGTCTCTCCCGGGGCGGCTAGGGTTAGCCGCGGAGGCGTGTGAGGGGAGGAGAATGCAAGGCGGCGGCGGGGAATACAGAGAAGAGAGCGAGGGGGGTTAGGGCCGGTGCGCTATGGCGTGGGAAGGTGGCGGGGGTCGGGCGGCGCGGCGGCGGCGGGTTCGGGCGTAGAGAGAGGCGCCGAGACAGGGGAGAGGTTTTTTTTTTAGTTAGGTGATATAAAGCGGGCGAGACGCTTGGGCCGTGTCCGTCAGAAAACGGCGTGGCTTCGCCGTTTGGGCCGGCGCATGGTTATTTCGCTGTTGCTTTGCTGTTTTCTTCTCTTTTCTGTTTCTTTTCTTTTTTTTTCTGTTCCAGTTTCTATTTCTTTTCTTCTCCTTTTTATTTTTATTTTTTCCATTTTATTTTTTATATATACAAAGTTCATCGCGTGGTACAAAAAATGTTCATCGTACATTAAGGAAATGTTCACGGCTTTTTTACAAAAGTTCATCATGCATTACAAAAATGTTCATCATATATTAGAAATTGTTCAATGAACATATAATCACTGTGTTTTTGAAATTTGTTAAGTGTATATTACACAAATTCTTAATGTATATTCAAAAATTGTTCAACTTATATTACAAAATGTTCAATGCCTGTTAAAAAAATTGTTCAACGCATGTATTCATATTTTTCCAAAAATGTCCATCGTATAATAATAAAATATTCATTATGCATTATTTAAAATGTTCACCGGATTTTAAGAAAATGTTCAACGTATACTAAAAACTGTTCAATGTGTGTTTTTTGAAATTTTTCAAAGAATTATGATACTTAAAAAGTCACGCCGTAAATCTATCACTAGAAATCATTAGGACGAGTGATTAGTAATAGTCTTTGACGAGAGGGAGCTCGTGAGTTCGCGCTCTGCTCGTGCATTACTTTTTGGCAATTTTTCTATGCGGCTGGAGCTCGTTACCTCCAAATGGGCCAGCCCATTCGCTCCTGCCTTTAGCGGAGGGTTGACAATTTGCCGCACGTGGGTGTCGAGCAGGAGGTCCCGATAAAGAGTGGGGAGGGGACCCGCATTTGTAGTGCTATTGGTGCACTGGGTGCGATAGAAATATTTTAAAAAATATGAAAAAAAAAATCTAGCACATTGACACAATATAATGTATCAAAATTTAAAATGTTTTGTGAGATACAAAAATGAACAAATTTGACATCAGCATGATAGTGGGCCAAATCTAAAAGCCCAACTTATGTTATGTACCATTCACTGTTGAATTTGTCATTTTCATTTTTTGAGCTACATTTTGAATTTTGATCTAAAATTTTGTGACAACCTACATTGAAGTTGTGTGAATGTGCTAAACTTTTTTCCCAATTTTTTTAACATTTTAAATGTGCAACGTGTGTTCGGTGCATCAGTCGCAACACAAGCACAGGTGCACCAGATATTCTCCCGCGTGGGGAGAAAGGGGTAGCGAATTTTTGTGAATCCAAGCGGCCAGCGGGTCAAATGGACCGAACGCCAAATTCGAGAGCATACGGAGAATTTTAGGTCTACAAACATGAAATAGACTCTGCTCAGTTTTGAGACCTCCTTCGCGAGAGCTGACACGTCTCCGACATATCTACTTTTCCTAACACTTTTCCTATTGTTTTGGACTCTAATTTGCATGATTTGAACGAACGTAATCCGGACTGACGCTGCTTTCAGGAGAACTACCATCGTGTTGTTTTTGTGTAGAAATAAAAGTTCTCGGAATGGAACAAAACTTTACGAGGATTTTTCATACAATAAATGAGAATTTCTGGAGCCAAGAACCACCGGAGGGGGTCACCTGGGTGGGCACAACCCACCAGGGTGTGCCTCCCCCCCCCCCCTCGGCGCGTCCAGGTGGGTTGTCCCCACCTAGTGAAGTAGAAGAAATAGATGCCACTATTAAACTTGCTAATAGAGACACCATCACACCACTTGGGATTGTTAGAGATGTTGAAGTCTTGTGTGAGAAAATAAAATACCCTACTGATTTTCTTGTTCTTGGTTCCCCACAAGATAATTTTTGTCCCATTATCTTTGGTAGACCTGTCTTGAACACTGTTAATGCTAAAATAGATTGTGAGAAAGAAATGGTCGATGTTAGCTTTGGTGATGAGTCTCATGAGTCTAATTTTTTCAAGTTTAGTAGAAAGCTTCATGAAAAAGAATTGTCTAGTAAGGATGAAATAATTGGTCTTGCTTCTTTTGTTGTGCCTCCTACTGATCCTCTAGAACAATATATGCTAGACCATGAAAATGATTTACATATGCATGAAAGAAACGAAATATATAAGATTTTCTTTGAACAACGTCCACTGCTTAAACACAATTTTCCTATTGAAACTCTAGGAGGTCCTCCTCCACCTAAAGATGATCTTGTGTTTGAATTAAAACAATTGCCGAATACTTTGAAATATGCTTATCTTGATAAGAAGAATATATATCCTATTATTATTAGTGCTAACCTTTCAGAACATGAAGAAGAAAGATTATTGAAAGTTCTAAGGAAGCATCGAGATGCTATTGGATATACTCTTGATGATTTAAAGGGCATTAGTTGTCACCACAAGATTAATATGAAACCTGATGCCAAACCCGTTGTTGATCACCAACGTCGGTTAAATCCAAAGATGAAGGAAGTGGTAAGAACGGAAATATTAAAACTTCTGGAAGCAGGTATAATCTATCCTATAGCTGATAATAGATGGGTAAGTCATGTTTATTGTGTCCCTAAGAAAGGAGGTTAATAGCGGCTTGAAGCTACGTCGGTATTTCCCCAAAGAGGAAGGGATGATGCAGCACATCGACGGTAGGTATTTCCCTCAGTGATGAAACCAAGGTTATCGAACCAGTAGGAAAACCAAGCAACAACACGTAAACGGCACCTGCACACAAATAACAAATACTTGCAACCCGACGTATTAAGGGGTTATCAATCCCTTTCGGGTAACGACGCCAGAAATTGGCAAACATACATGAATAAATTGTAGTAGATTGATAGATTGAACGTCAAATAAAATAAATAAGAATAAATTGCAGCAAGATATTTTTGTAATTTTGATTTAATATATCTAAAAATAAAAGCAAAGGAAAATAGATCACAAAGGCAAATAATATGAGAAAGAGACCCGGGGGCCATAGGTTTCACTAGTGGCTTCTCTCGAGAAAAATAGCAAACGGTGGGTAAACCAATTACTGTTGGGCAATTGATAGAACTTCAAATAATCATGACGATATCCAGGCAATGATCATTATATAGGCATCATGTCCAAGATTAGTAGACTGACTCCTGCCTGCATCTACTACTATTACTCCACACATCGCCCGCTATCCAGCATGCATCTAGTGTATTAAGTTCATGGAGAAACAGAGTAATGCAATAAGAATGATGACATGATGTAGACAAGATCTATTTATGTAGAAATAGACCCCATCATTTTATCCTTAGTAGCAACGACACATACGTGTTCTGTCACTAGGGTCAAGTACTGTAAGATCGAACCCACTACAAAGCACATCTTCCGATTGCAAGATAAATAGATCAAGTTGGCCAAACAAAACCTAAAATATCAGAGAAGAAATACGAGGCTATAAGCAATCATGCATATAAGAGATCAAAGAAACTCAAATAACTTTCATGGATAAAAAGAGATAGATCTGATCATAAACTCAAAGTTCATCGGATCCCAACAAACACACCTCAAAAGAGTTACATCATATGGATCTCCAAGAGACCATTGTATTGAGAATCAAACGAGAGAGAGGAAGCCATCTAGCTACTAACTACAGACCCAAAGGTCTACAAAGAACTACTCACGCATCATCGAAGAGGCACCAATGGAAGTGGTGAACCCCTCTGTGATGGTGTCTAGATTGGATCTGGTGGTTCTGGACTCTGCGGCGATTGGAATTGATTTTCGTTGACTCCTATAGGGTTTCTGGAATATTGGGGTATTTATAGAGTAAAGAGGTGGTCCGGGGGCACCCGAGGTGGGCACAACCCACCAGGGCGCGCCTGGGCCCCCAGGCGCGCCATGGTGGGTTGTGCTCCCCTCGTAGCAGCCCCATGAGCTTCTTCGACCCATTGGTTGTCTTGTGGTCCAAAAAATCCACAAAACATTTCGTTGTGTTTGGACTCCGTTTGGTATTGATTATCTGCGATGTAAAAACATGCAAAAAACAGCAACTCGCACTTGGCACAATGTTAATAGGTTAGTACCCGAAAATGATATGAAATGACTATAAAATGATTATAAAACATCCAAGATTGATAATATAACATCATGGAACAATCAAAAATTATAGATACGTTGGAGACGTATTAGCATCCCCAAGCTTAATCCTTGCTCGTCCTCGAGTAGGTAAATGATAAAAATGGAATTTTTGATGTGGAATACTACCTGACATGTTATATCATATTCTTTTCTTTATAGCATGGACATGTGGACTCTTATATTGCTCAAAGCAATAGTCGAGTTTTGACATGATAACTTAAATACTCAAGCATAACAACAAGCAAGGAAGTCTTCCAAAATATCAACGCTAAAATAAGCTTTCCCTAGCCCATCATGCTCAATCATTGCTCCATTCATGAAACACACTCGCATATTAACTACACCCAATGCTCAAGTACGATCATAGCGCCCCCTAGTTGGTGCTTTTATAAGAGAAGATGGAGACTCAAATTCAAAATAAAAATTGCATAAAGTAAAATAAAGGCCCTTCGTGGAGGGAAGTAGGGATTTGTAGAGGTGCCAGAGCTCAAAGCGAAAATTGAGAGATAAAAACATTTTGAGAGGCATACTTTTCCCACCAATGAAAATGACTTAGAGTTCCCAACACTTTCCATGCTAGATATACCATAGGTGGTTCCCAAACAGAAATTAAAGTTTATTCCTTTTTCCACCATACTTTCACTTTCCATGGCTAACCGTATCCACGGGTGCCTTCCATACCAAAACTTTCCAAGGAATTTATTATTTGACAACATAAAGTAAATTCATTTTTCATTTCGGGACTGGGCATCCCTAAAACCTCGGCCTTACTCTCGTGCAATGACAAGTGAATAAACACTCATCGTGAGAATAACACATCTAGCATGGAAAATATTAGCCACCCCTCACCGCCTCGCGAGCGGTACGAGCGCACAAAAGAGAAATTTATTTTGAATATTATAGATGACACATACAAATTTGCTTAGAATGGAAAAAGAATACCGCACATAGGTAGATATAGTGGACTCATGTGGCAAAACTGGTTTAAAGGATTTTGGATGCACAAGTAGTGATCATACTAAGTGCAAAATGAAGGCTAGCAAAAGATTGGGAAGCGACCAACCAAGAAACGAATAATCTCATAAGCGAGCATTAAGCATAATTAACACCGAAGAATGCGCCATAGGTAGGATATAATTTCATTGCATGACTATTGACTTTCGTGCTTGCATGGGAATCACAAACCTTAACACCAATATTCTTACTAATGCATAATTACTCATCAAGATGACTCACATATCACATCATCATATCTCAAAACTATTACTAAGAATCAAGTTTATTTTGTCCAATGTTCTTCATGAAAGTTTTTATTATATCCTTCTTGGATATCTATCACTTTGGGACTAATTTTCATATGTTTCTTTTGATAAGCTCAAACAAATACAAGTGAAGATCATGATCATAATAATTCTTCCTCTCAAATTAATTTAAGTGAAGCAATATAGAATTTATTGGAAATTTTACTAACTCTCAAATAAATCTAAGTGAAGCAAGAGAGCATTTCTTCAAAAATACTAAAGCACACCGTGCTCAAAAAGATATAAGTGAAGCACTAGAGCAAATCCATAGCTCATAAAAATTTAAGTGAAGCATAGAGAGCAATTCTAACAAGTCATGGCATAATTTTGGCTCTCTCAAATAGGTGTGTCCAGCAAGGATTCAAGACTTAAAACACAAAGAAAAACAAGCAAAGACTCATATCATACAATACGCTCCAAGAAAAACACATAGTATGTGACGAATAAAAATATAGCTTTGAGTAAAATACCGATGGTCGTTAGAAGAAAGAGGGGATGCCACTCGGGGCATCCCCAAGCTTAGTTGCTTGCTCTCTTTGGATAATTGCTTGGGATGCCAGGGCATACCTAAGTTAGGCTCTTCTTACTCCTTATTCCTTCATCCATTGTAAGATTACCCAAAACATGAAAACTTCAATCACACAAAACTCAACACAAGCCTTCGTGAGATCCGTTAGTATAAGAAAACAAATCACTACTATAAGTGTTGTAGTAAACTAATTCATTCTTTTCTTGCATTATATATACTGTATTCCAACTTTTCTATGGCAAAAACTCATCAAAGAAAACCATAGAATTGTCAAAACAAGCACACAACGCAAAGATAACAGAATCTGTCAAAAACAGAACAGTCTGTAGCAATCTGGATATTTCGAATACTTCTGTAACTCCAAAAACTCTGAAATATTAGGACGACCCAGGAAATTTGTATATTAATCTACTGCAAAATGAATTGTTATTTTATTGGTCCCGGTTAAAAATTAAAATTAGTTTTGCGAGAGCAAAAGTTTCTGTTTTTTCAGCAAGATCAAAACAACTATCACCCAAGAAGATCCTAAAGGCATTACTTGGCACAAACACTAAATTAAACACAAAGAACACAATAATAATAGTAGCATAATTGTGCTAACACTCAAGAACGAAAATCAAAGGCAAAAATAAATTTTATTCATTGGGTTGCCTCCCAACGAGCGCTATAGTTTTACGCCCTTAGCTAGGCATAAAGCAAGGATCTAAGTTTTGTCATCTTTGTTCAACTGTTCAGTCAAACACTTAGAATTCTTCAAAGATTTATCATAAAGATTTTCAATGACAATACTCCTAGGAACAATTTTAAATAATCCATTCTTGCCAAAGGGATCTCTTATAACTTCAACAAAATCCAGGTGGATGCTAATCATCTTAAGATCCTCTTTACTATTACTAGAAGTTGCACCCTTGTTCTTAGTAACTTGAGTAGTCTTGCCAATCTTTACGAGAGTTTTTTCAATAGTTTTAGCGGAAGCAAAAGCCATGCTCAAATTACTAAAGATTTCTTCTAGTTTATCAATCCGAGACGGACTTTCTTCAATTCTTTCATGGATTATGGTCCCCCTTTTCTTTAAAAACTTAAAAACTTCTCCCGCTTTTGACCCAATCTTAGTAGAAAAATTATGCATCTTTTTATCGAAGTTTTCAATATGTTCTTCAGTAAGCATTTTCTTTTCAGTAGCATCTAATCTTTCCATAACATGCTCAAGAGTCAAAGTTGTTTCATTAACCATAACAGGTGGTGAACCCACTAAATTTCCCATAGCATTGAAAGCATCAAGAGAGGGACACATCAAGAAATTTCCACTGGTAATCGTATCAAGGACGAATCTATACCAAGTGGTGATGCCCACATAAAAGCAATGAAGAAGAATAATGGTAGATTGCTTATGGATAGATCTATTATGAGCATTGCAAATTATATACCAAGCATCTTTTAAATTTTCCCCTCTCCTTTGTTTAAAGTTGAGAACCTCGTTCTCGGGAGTACATGCAATAGAGGAAGAACTATCCATGACGATAATAACGGCAAACAAGATTGCACACAAAAATAGATCCGACAAGGAAACAGCGAACGAAAAAGAGGGCGAATAAAACGGCAAATTTTTGTGAAGTGGGGGAGAGGAAAATGAGAGGCAAATGGCAAATAATGTAAATTGCGAGGAGATGCGATTTGTGATTAGGAACCTGGTATATGTTGAAGATCCTCCCTGGCAACGACGCCAGAAATTCCTTTTGATGGCGGCTTGAAGCTACGTCGATATTTCCCCAAAGAGGAAGGGATGATGCAGCACAGTGACGGTAGGTATTCCCCTCAGTGATGAAACCAAGGTTATCGAACCAGTAGGAGAACCAAGCAACAACACGTAAACAACACCTGCACACAAATAACAAATACTCGCAACCCAACGTATTAAAGGGGTTGTCAATCCCTTTCGGATAACGATGCCAGAAATTGGCAAACGGACGTGAATAAATTATAATAGATTGATAGATCGAACGCCAAATAAAATAAATAAGAATAAATTGTAGCAAGGTATTTGTTTATTTTTGTTTTAATAGATCTAAAAATAAAATCAAAGGAAAATAGATCACAAAGGCAAATATATTAAAGAAGAGACCCGGGGGCCGTAGTTTTCACTAGTGGCTTCTCTCGAGATAAATAGCAAACGGTGGGTAAACAAATTACTGTTGGGCAATTGATAGAACTTAAAATAATCATGACGATATCCAGGCAATGATCATTATATAGGCATCAAGTCCAAGATTAGTAGACCGACTCCTGCCTGCATCTACTACTATTACTCCACACATCGACCACTATCCATCATGCATCTAGTGTATTAAGTTCATGGAGAAACGGAGTAATGCAATAAGAATGATGACATAATGTAGACAAGATCTATTTATGTAGAAATAGACCCCATCTTGTTATCCTTAGTAGCAATGATACATACGTGTCAGTTCCCCTTCTGTCACTGGGATCAAGCACCGTAAGATTGAACCCACTACAAAGCACCTCCTCCCATTGCAAGATAAATAAACAAAACCCAAATATCGGAGAAGAAATACAAGGCTATAAGCAATCATGCATATAAGAGATCAAAGAAACTCAAACAACTTTCATGGATAAAAAGAGATAGATCTGATCATAAACTCAAAGTTCATCAGATCCCAACAAACACACCGCAAAAGTTTTACATCATATGGATCTCCAAAAGACCATTATATTGAGAATCAAACAAGAGAGAGGAAGCCATCTAGCTATTAACTACGGACCCGAAGGTCTACAAAGAACTACTCACGCATCATCGGAGAGGCACCAATGGAAGTGGTGAACCCCTCCGTGATGGTGTCTAGATTGGATCTGGTGGTTTTGGACTCCACGGCGGCTGGAATTGATTTTCGTCGACTCCCCTAGGGTTTCTGGAATATTGGGGTATTTATAGAGTAAAGAGGCAGTCTAGGGGGCACCCGAGGTGGGCACAACCCACCAGGGCGCGCATGGGCCCCCAGGCACGCCCTGGTGGGTTGTCCTCCCCTCGGAGCAGCCCCCGGGTGCTTCTTCATCCCATTGGTTGTCTTCTGGTCCAGACGTATTTTGTCATCTAGCGTGATCCTGTATCGGCCCGTCGATCGGTTCGAACACATTTTTCCCGCAAATCGGGAATAAACTGGGGTCTTTGCAGATGTCCAAAGCACTGTCACGCCTGGCAACTGATGATCCACAAGTATAGGGGATCAATTGTAGCCTTTTGAATAAGTAAGAGTGTCGAACCCAACAAGGAGCAGAAGGAAATGACAAGTGGTTTTCAGCAAGGTAATGTGTGCAAGTACTGAAATTGTAAGTTACAGAGTAGTTTGATAGCAAGATATTTTGTAACGAGCAAATAATGATAATAGTAACAAAAAGTGCAGCAAGGTAGCCCAGTCCTTTTGAGGCAAAGGACAGGCCAAAACGGTCTCTTATAATAAGCAAAGCGTTCTTGAGGGTGCACGGGAATTTCATCTAGTCACTTTCATCATGTTGATTCGATTGGTGTTCGCTACTTTGATAATTTGGTATGTGGGTGGACCGGTTCTTAGGTGCTGTTCTTATTTGAACAAACCTCCTACTTATGATTAACCCCCTCGCAAGCATCCACAACTACGAGAAAAGTATTAAGAATAAATGCTAACAATAGCATTAAACTTTTGGATCCAATTGGTCCCTTACGGAATAGCGCATAAACTAGGGTTTAAGCTTCTGTCACTCTCGCAACCCATCATCTAATAACTACTCCACAATGCATTCCCTTAGGCCCAAATATGGTGAAGTTTCAGTGTAGTCGGTGTTCACATGACACCACTAAGGAAATCAAAACATGCATACTATCAAAATATCGAACACATATCAAGTTCACATGATTACTTGCAACATGATTTCTCTCGTGACCTCAAGAACAAAAGTAACTACTCACAAGTGATAAACATGCTCAAGATCATATGGGTATTAAATAGCATAATGGATCTGAACATATAATCTTCCACCAAATAGACCATACAATAATCAACTACAAGATGTAATCAACACTACTAGTCATCCACAAGCACCGACCTATAGTTCCGGTACAAAGATTGAACACAAGAGATGAACTAGGGTTTGAGAGGAGATGGTGCTTTTGAAGATGTTGATGTAGATTGCCCTCCCCAAGATGGGAGGGTTGTTGGTGATGATGATGACAATGATTTCCCCCTCTGGGATGGAAGTTCCCCCGTTGGAATTGCTCTGCCCGAGGGCAAAATTGCTCCTACCCAAGTTTTGCCTCGAGAAGGCGGCGCTCCGTCCCGAAAGTCCTCTCCTTATTTTTTCTAGGTCAAAATGACTTATATACCACAAGATGGGCACCGGAGGTGGGCCGAGGGGAGCACAACCCACCAGTGCGCGCATGGGCTCCCTAGCGCGCCCAAGTGGGTTGTGCCCACCTGGTGGGCCCCCTCTGGTACTTAGTGGCTCCAATATTCCTCATATATTACATAGAAAATCTCCGCAAAGTTTTAGCTTGTTTGGAGTTGTGTAGAATAGGTGGCCTGACATAGCTTTTCCAGGTCCAGGTTTCCAGCTGCCGGAATTCTCCCTCTTTGTGTGTACCTTGCATATTATGAGAGAAAAGGAATTAGAATTACTCCAAAAAGCATTATTATGCATAAAAACATCATAAATAATAGTAGGAAAACATGATGCAAAATGGTCGTATCAACTCCCCCAAGCTTAGACCTCGCTTGTCCTCAAGTGAAAACCGAAATCGAAAAACATGTCCACATGCTTAGAGAGAGAGGTGTCCATAAAAACAAAATACAGACATACAAACATCATGTGAATTATTATAACAGCAACAAACTTTAACATAAAACTTTTGTCACAAAACTTTTATCATAGACTTCTCATAAATAAGTAACAATTCATCACACTATCGAAGTATAAAGCATAAACTCTATTAGAAACCAACAAACTATGTTCTCAGTCAACTTTCCAACTACAATTCATCATCTTTTTGGGAAGGGTCATGTATCGGAGCCTTTAGGCAAGTGCACATACTCAACCATCATATAGTCTTCTATGATTACTGACACTCACCGCATACACATGAGCAAAATGTTTCAACCAGACACGTAGAAAGATAGGGGCTTATAGTTTCGCCTCCTAATGTATTCACCTCAACGGTGATGTCAACAATAATAACTCATGCTACCCATATTCAACTGGACATATGTGCCTAGATCTTTCCTTGCCACATGATGCTTGCTGATACGTCCATTTTGCATCATGTTTCTATACTATTATTTATGATGTTTTTATGCATAATAATGCCTTTTGGAGTAATTCTAATGCCTTTCCTCTCATAATATGCAAGGTACACACAAAGAGGGAGAATTCTGGCAGCTGGAAATCTGGACTTGGAAAATCTATGTCAAGCCACCTATTCTACACAACTCCAAACAAGCTGAAACTTTACGGAGATTTTTATGGAATATATAAGGAATATTGGAGCCAATAGGTACCAGAGGGGGACCACCAGGTGGGCACAACCCACCTGGGCACGCTAGGGAGCCCAAGCACACCCTGGTGGGTTGTGCTCCCGTCATCCCACCTCCGGTGCCCATCTTCTGGTATATAAGTCATTTTGACCTAGAAAAAAATAAGGAGAGGACTTTCGGGACGGAGCGCCGCCATCTCGAGGCGGAACTTGGGCAGGAGCACTTTTGCCCTCCGGGGGAGCGATTCCACCGGGGGAACTTCCCTCCCGAAGGGGAAATCATCGTCATCATCATCACCAACAACTCTTCCATATTGGGGAGGGCAATCTCCATGAACATCTTCAACAGCACCATCTCCTCTCAAACCCTAGTTCATCTCTTGTGTTCAATCTTTGTATCGTAACTATAGATTGGTGCTTGTGGGTGTCTAGTAGTGTTGATTACATCTTGTAGTTGATTACTATATGGTTTATTTGGTGGAAGATTATATGTTCAGATTCATTATGCTATTTAATACCCCTCTGATCTTGAGTATGTTTATCATGATGAGTAGTTACTTTTGTTCTTGAGGTCACATGAGAAATCATGTTGCAAGTAATCATGTGAACTTGATATGTGTTCGATATTTTGATAGTATGTATGTTGTGATTTCCTTAGTGGTGTCATGTGAACGTTGACTACATGACACTTCAACATATTTGGGCCTAATGGAACACATTATGGAGTAGTTATTAGATGATGGGTTGCAAGAGTGACCGAAGCTTAAACCCTAGTTTATGCACTATTCCGTAAGGGACCGATTGGATCCCAAAGTTTAATGATATGGTTAGGATTTATCCTCAATACTTTTCTCATAGTCGTGGATGCTTGTGAGGGGGTTAATCATAAGTATGAGGTTTGTTCAAGTAAGAACAACACCTAAGCACCGGTCCACCCACATATCAAATTATCAAAGTAGCGAAAACAAATCGAATCAACATGATGAAAGTGACTAGATGAAATTCCTGTGCACCCTCAAGAACGCTTTGCTTATTATAAGAGACCGTTTTGGCCTGTCCTTTGCCTCAAAAGGATTGGGCTACCTTTCTGCACTTCTATTACTATTTTCATTACTTGCTCGTTACAAAATATTTTATTACCAAACTACTCTGTCACTTACAATTTCAGCACTTGCAGACATTACCTTGCTGAAAACCACTTGTTATTTCCTTCTGCTCCTCGTTGGGTTCGACACTCTTACTTATTGGAAAGAGCTACAATTGATCCCATATACTTGTGGGTCATCAAGGCTATTTTATGGCGCTGTTGCCGGGGAGTGAAGTGCCTTTGGTAAGTGGAAATTGGTAAGGAAACATTTATATAGCATGCTGAAATTTACTGTCACTTGTTACTATGGAAAACAATCCTTTGAGGGGTTTGTTTGGGGTATCTTCACCTCGACCAGAACCAAAATTAGCTACACCTCAACCTACTACACCTACTGAAAATATTGAATATGAAATTCCTTCGGGTATGATAGAACAACTGCTAGGTAATCCTTATGCAGGAGATGGAACTGAACATCCTGATATGCACCTGATATATGTGGAACAAATTTGTGGATTGTTTAAGCTTGCAGGTTTACCCGGAGATGAAGTTAAGAAGAAGGTTTTCCCTTTATCTTTGAAGGGAAAAGCATTGGCATGGTATAGGCTCTGCGATGATATTAGATCTTGGAATTGGAATTGATTGAAATTTGAGTTCCACCAAAAAATTTATCCTATGCATCTAGTTCATCGTGATCGGAATTACATATATAACTTTTGGCCTCGTGAAGGAGAAAGTATCACTCTAGCTTGGGGGAGCCTTAAGTCAATGTTATATTCATGCCCCAATCATGAGCTCTCAAGAGAAATTATTATTCAGAATTTTTATGCTCGGCTTTCTCGTGATGATCAATCCATGCTTGATACTTCTTGTACTGGTTCTTTAATGAAGAAGACTATTGAATTCTGGTGGGATCTTTTGGAAAGAATTAAACGCAACTCTGAAGATTGGGAACTCGAGGAAGGTAAAGAGTCAGGTATTAAGCTTAAGTATGATTGTGTTATATCTTTTATGAATACCGATGCTTTTCAAAAGTTTAGCACTGAATATAAACTTGACTCTGAGATAGTAGCCTCCTTTTGTGAATCATTTGCTACTCATGTTGATCTCCCTAAGGAGAAGTGGTTTAAATATCACCCACCTATTAAAGAAGAAATTAAAGAACCAGAAATAGCTAAAGAGGAAAATATACTTTATAATGTTGTTCCTACTGCTTATATTGAGAAACCACCTTTCCCTGTTAGGATAAAGGAACATGCTAAACTTTCAACTGTGGTTAACAAAAGTTATATTACAACACCCAATCCCGATGAACAAATCAAAGTAGAACCTAGTGTTTCTATGGTTAATGATCTCCTGGAAGAAAATATAGATGGGCATGCTATTTACTTCTGTAATGAAGCTACTAGAATTGCCAAACCTAATAAAGAGGAAAAACATAGACCCATTGTTGGCATGCATGTTGTCTCAGTTAAAATAGGAGATCATTGTTATCATGGTTTATGTGACATAGGTGCCAGCGTGAGTGCTATTCCCTATACCTTATATCAAGAAATTATGAATGACATAGCACCCGCTGAAATAGAAGAAATAGATGCCACTATTAAACTTGCTAATAGAGACACCATCACACCACTTGGGATTGTTAGAGATGTTGAAGTATTGTGTGGGAAAATAAAATCCCCTACTGATTTTCTTGTTCTTGGTTCCCCACAAGATGATTTTTGTCCCATTATCTTTGGTAGACCTTTCTTGAACACCGTTAATGCAAAAATACATTTTGAGAAACAAACTGTGATGTTAGCTTTGGTGATGGGTCTCATGAGTTTAATTTTTTCAAGTTTAGCAGAAAGCTTCATGAAAAAGAATTTTCTAGTAAGGATGAAATAATTGGTCTTGCTTCTATTGTTGTGCCTCCTACTGATCCTCTAGAACAATATTTGCTAGACCATGAAAATGATCTACATATGCATGAAAGAAACGAAATAGATAAGATTTTCTTTGAACAACGCCTCTGCTTAAACACAACTTTCCTATTGAAACTCTAGGAGGTCCTCCTCCACCTAAAGGTGATCCTGTGTTTGAATTAAAACAATTGCCGGATAATTTGAAATATGCTTATATTGATGAGAAGAATATATATCCTGTTATTATTAGTGTGCTAGCCTTTCAGAACATGAAGAAGAAAGATTATTGAAAGTTCTAAGGAAGCATCGAGCTGCTATTGGATATACTCTTGATGATTACCCGTTGTGATCACCAATGTTAGTTAAATCCGAAGATGAAGGAAGTGGTAAGAACGAAAATATTAAAACTTCTGGAAGCAGGTATAATCTATCCTAGAGCTGATAGTAGATGGGTAAGTCATGTTCATTGTGTCCCTAAGAAATGAGGTTGATAGCGGCTTGAAGCTATGTCGGTATTTCCCCAAAGAGCAAGGGATGATGCAGCATGGCGGCAGTAGGTATTTCCCTGAGTGATGAAACCAAGGTTATCGAACCAGTAGGAGAACCAAGCAACAACACATAAATGGCACCTGCACATAAATAACAAATACTCGCAACCCGACGTATTAAAGGGGTTGTCAATCCCTTTCAGGTAACGACGCCAGAAATTGGCAAACGGACGTGAACAAATTGTAGTAGATTGATAGATCGAATGCCAAATAAAATAAATAAGAATAAATTGCAGCAAGATATTTTTGTATTTTTGGTTTAATAGATCTGAAAATAGAAACAAAGGAAAATAGATCACAAGGGCAAATAATATGAGAAAGAGACCCGGGGGCCGTAGGTTTCACTAGTGGCTTCTCTCGAGAAAAATAGCAAATGGTGGGTAAACCAATTATTGTTGGGCAATTGAGAGAACTTAAAATAATCATGACGATATCCAGGCAATGATCATTATATAGGCATCACGTCCAAGATTAGTAGACCTACTCCTGCCTGCATCTACTACTATTACTCCACACATCGACCGCTATCCAACATGCATCTAGTGTATTAAGTTCATGGAGAAACGGAGTAATGCAATAAGAACGATGACGTGATGTAGACATGATCTATTTATGTAGAAATAGACTCCATCGTTTTATCCTTATGTAGTAGCAATGATACATATGTGTCAGTTCCCCTTCTGTCACCGGGGTCAAGCACCATAAGATCGAACCCACTACAAAGCACCTCTTCCCATTGCAAGATAAATAGATCAAGTTGGCCAAACAAAACCCAAATATTGGAGAAGAAATACGAGGCTATAAGCAATCACTCATATAACAAATCAGAGAAACTCAAATAACTTTCATGGATAAAAAGAGATAGATCTGATCATAAACTCAAAGTTCATCGGATCCCAATAAACACACCGCAAAAGAGTTACATCATATGGATCTCCAAGAGGCCATTGTATTGAGAATCAAACGAGAGAGAGGAAGCCATCTAGCTACTAACTACAGACCTGAAGGTCTACAAAGAACTACTCACGCATCATTGGAGAGGCACCAATGGAAGTGGTGAACCCCTCCGTGATGGTGTCTAGATTGGATCTGGTGGTTCTGGACTATGCGGCGATTGGAATTGATTTTCGTCGACTCCCCTAGGGTTCCTGGAATACTGGGGTATTTATAGAGTAAAGAGGTGGTCCGGGGGGCACCCGAGGTGGGCACAACCCACCAGGGCGTGCCTGGGCCCCCAGGCGGCCCTGGTGGGTTGTTCTCCCCTCGGAGCAGCCCCCAGGTGCTTATTTGGCCCATTGGTTGTCTTCTGGTCCAAGAAAATCCACAAAAAGTTTTGTTGCATTTGGACTCCGTTTGGTATTGATTATCTACGATGTAAAAAACATGCAAAAAATAGCAAGTGGCACTTGGCACTATGTCAATTGGTGTTTTATTGCTATTGCTTTCTTCATATCTGAAAACCTTAACACCAATATTCTTACTAAAGCATAATCTTAGGATAATTTCATTGCATGACTATTGACTTTCATGCTTGCATAGGGAATCACAAACCTTAACACCAATATTCTTACTAAAGCATAATTAGTCATCAAGATGACTCACATATCACATCATCATATCTCAAAACCCCTGTTCAAGAATTCATCCGATTAACCAGTTAACTTGCCGATTAATCCCTACTCATAGGGTCACCGAGTAGCCGATAAACCGAAGAATCGTCCGATTAATTGATTAGATGGCCGATTAACTTGCCGATTAGCCGATTAATCCCCTACTCGCTAGCCAACAGAGCAGCTACCAGTTAACGATTTCCACAACAATGCTCAAAACTATTACTAAGAATCAAGTTTATTTTGTCCAACGATCTTCATGAAAGTTTTTATTATATCCTTCTTGGATACCTATCACTTTGGGACTAATTTTCATGTGTTGCTTTTGATAAGCTCAAACAAATACAAGTGAAGATCATGAGCATAATATTTCTTTCTCTCAAATTAATTTAAGTGAAGCCAGAGAGAATTTCTTGAAAATTTTGCTAACTCTCAGATAAATCTAGGTGAAGCAAGAGAACATTTCTTCAAAAATTCTAATGCACACTGTACTCAAAAAGATATAAGTGAAGCACTAGAGCAAATCCATAGCTCATAAAAATTTAAGTGAAGCATAGAGAGCAATTCTAACAAGTCATGGCATAATTTTGGCTCTCTCAAATAGGTGTGTCCAGCAAGGATTCAAGACTTAAAGCACAAAGCAAAAACAAGCAAAGACTCATATCATACAGGACGCTCCAAGCAAAACACATAGTATGTGACGAATAAAAATATAGCCTCGAGTAAAATACTGACGGTCATTAGAAGAAAGAGGGGATGCCACTCGGGGCATCCCCAAGCTTAGTTGCTTGCTCTCTTTGGATAATAGCTTGGGATGCTGGGCCATCCCCAAGTTAGGCTCTTCTTACTCCTTATTCCTTCATCCATCGTAAGATTACCCAAAACTTGAAAACTTCAATCACATAAAGCTCAACACGAGCCTTCGTGAGATCCGTTAGTATAAGAAAACAAATCACTACTATAAGTGTTGTAGTAAACCAATTCACATTTTGTTCTTGCATTATATCTACTTTATTCCAAGTTTTCTATGGCAAAAACTCATCAAAGAAAACCATAGAATCATCAAAACAAGCACACAATGCAAAGAAAACAAAATCTGTGAAAAATAGAATAGTTTGTAGAAATCTGGATCTTTCGAATACTTCTGTAACTCCAAAAACGCTGAAATATTAGGACGACCTGGGAAATTTGTATATTAATCTATAGCAAAAGGATTTGTTATTTTATAGCTCTCTGGTTAAAAATGAAAATTATTTTCGCGATCGCAAAAGTTTCTATTTTTTCAGCACGATCAAACAACTATCACCCAAGAAGATCCTAAAGGCATTACTTGGCACAAACACTAATTAAAACACAAAAAACACAATCATAATAGTAGCATAATCGTGCTAACACTCAAGAACAGAAAGCAAAAAGAAAAACTAAATTTTATTCATTGGGTTGCCTCCCAACGAGCGCTATAGTTTTACGCCCTTAGCTAGGCATAAAGCAAGGATCTAAGTTTTGTCATCTTTGTTCAACTCTTCAATCAAACACTTAGAATTCTTAAAAGATTTATCATAAAGATTTCCAATGACAATACTCCTAGGAACAATTTTAAAGAATTCATTCTTGCCAAAGGGAACTCTTATAACTTCAACAAAATCCGGGTGGATGCTAATCATCTTAAGATCCTCTTTACTATTACTAGAAGTTGCACCCTTGTTCTTAGTAACTTGAGTAGTCTTGCCAATATTTACGGGAGTTTTTTCAATAGTTTTAGCAGAAGCAAAATCCATCCTCAAATTACTAAATATTTCTTCTAGTTTATCAATCCGAGACGGACTTTCTTCAATTCTTTCATGGATTACGGTCCCCTTTTCCTTTAACAACTTAAAAACTCGTGCCGCTTTTGACCCAATCTTAGTAGCAAAATTATGCATATTTTTATCCAAGTTTTCAATATGTTCTTCAGTAAGAATTTTATTTTCAATAGCATCTAATCTTTCCATAACATGCTCAAGAGTCAAAGTTGTTTCATTAACCATAACAAGTGGTGAACCCACTAAATTTCCCATAGCATTGAAAGCATCAAGAGAGGGACATATCAAGAAATTTCCACCGGTAATCGTATCAAGGACGAATCTATACCAAGTGGTCATGCCCACATAAAAGCAACAAAGAAGAATAATGGTAGATTGCTTACGAATAGATCTATTATGAGCATTTAAAATTCTATAGCAAGCATCTTTTAAATTTTCTCCTCCCCTTTGTTTAAAGTTGAGAACCTCGTTCTCGGGAGTACATGCAATAGAGGAAGAATTATCCATGACGATAATAACGGCAAACAAGGTTGCACACAAAAACAGATCCTGCAAGAAAATGGCGAACGAAAAAGAGGGCGAATAAAACGACAAATTTTTGTGAAGTGGGGGCGAGGAAAACAAGAGGCATATGGCAAATAATGTAAATTGCGAGGAGATGATATTTGTAATTAGGAACCTGGTATATGTTGAAGATCCTCCCCAGCAATGGCGCCAGAAATTCCTTTTGATGGCGCCTTGAAGCTACGTCGGTATTTCCCTAAAGAGGAAGGGATGATGCAGCACAGCGACGGTAGGTATTTCCCTTAGTGATGAAACCAAGGTTATCGAACCAGTAGGAGAACCAAGCAATGACACATAAACGGACCTGCACACAAATAACAAATACTCGCAACCCGATGTATTAAAGGGGTTGTCAATCCCTTTCGGGTAATGACGCCAGAAATTGGCAAACAAACGTGAATAAATTGTAGTAGATTGATAGATCGAACACCAAATAAAATAAATAAGAATAAATTGCAGCAAGGTATTTTTGTATTTTTGGTTTAATAGATCTGGAAATAAAAGCAAAGGAAAATAGATCACAAAGGCAAATATATTAAAGAAGAGACCCGGGGGCCATAGTTTTCACTAGTGGCTTCTCTCGAGAAAAATAGCAAATGGTGGGTAAACGAATTACCGTTGGGCAATTGATAGAACTTCAAATGATCATGACGATATCCAGGCAATGATCATTATATAGGCATCACGTCCAAGATTAGTAGACCAACTCCTGCCTGCATCTACTACTATTACTCCACACATCGATCGCTATCCAGCATGCATCTAGTGTATTAAGTTCATGGAGAAATGGAGTAATGCAATAAGAATGATGACATGATGTAGACAAGATCTACTTATGTACAAATGGACCCCATCTTGTTATCCTTAGTAGCAACGATACATACGTGTCGGTTCCCCTTCTGTCACTGGGATCAAGCACCGTAAGATCGAACCCACTACAAAGCACCTCTTCCCATTGCAAGATAAATAGATCAAGTTGGCCAATGCTACCTCTTGAGCACTGCGTTGGTTTTTCCCCGTGGAGGAAGGGATGATGCAACAAAGTAGCATAAGTATTTCCCTCAGTTTTTTGAGAACCAAGGTATCAATCCAGTAGGAGGCTACGCATGAGTCCCTCGTACCTGCACAAAACAAATAAATCCTCGCAACCAACGTGATAAGGGGTTGTTAATCCCTACACGGCCAATTACAGAGTGAGATATGATAGATATGATAAGATAATATTTTTGGTATTTTTATGATAGAGATGCAAAGTAAAATAAAAGCAAAGGAAATAACTAAGTATTGGAAGATTAATATGATGAAGATAGACCCGGGGGCCATAGGTTTCACCAGTGGCTTCTCTCAAGAGCATAATTATTCTACGGTGGGTGAACGAATTACTGTTGAGCAATTGACAGAATTGAGCATAGTTATGAGAATATCTAGGTATGATCATGTATATAGGCATCACGTCCGAGACAAGTAGACCGACTCTTGCCTGCATCTACTACTATTACTCCACTCATCGACCGCTATCTAGCATGCATCTAGAGTATTAAGTTCATGAAAATAGAGTAACGCCTTAAGCAAGATGACATGATGTAGAGGGATAAACTCATGCAATATGATGAAAACCCCATCTTGTTATCCTCGATGGCAACAATACAATACGTGCCTTGCTGCCCCTACTGTCACTAGGAAAGGACACCGCAAGATTGAACCCAAAGCTAAGCACTTCTCCCATTGCAAGAAAGATCAATCTAGTAGGCCAAACCAAACTGATAATTCGAAGAGACTTGCAAAGATAACCAATCATACATAAAAGAATTCAGAGAAGATTCAAATATTGTTCATAGATAGACTTGATCATCCACAATTCATCGGTCTCAACAAACACACCACAAAAAGAAGATTACATCGAATAGTTCTCCACAAGAGAGGGGGAGAACATTGTATTGAGATCCAAAAAGAGAGAAGAAGCCACCTAGCTAATAACTATGGACCCGTAGGTCTGAGGTGAACTACTCACACTTCGTCGGAGGGGCTATGGTGATGATGTAGAAGCCCTCCGTGATGGATACCCCCTCCGGCGGAGCTTCGGAACAGGCCCCAAGATGGGATCTTGTGGATACAGAAAGTTGCGACGGTGGAATTAGGGCTTTGGCTCCATATCTGATCGTTTGGGGGTACGTAGGTATATATAGGAGGAAGGAGTACGTCGATGGAGCAACAGGGGGCCCACGAGGGTGGAGGGCGCGCCTAGGGGGGGTAGGTGCATCCCCTACCTCGTGGCCTCCTCCTTTGTTTCTTGACGTAGGGTCCAAGTTCCCTGGATCATGTTCGGTGAGAAAATCATGTTCCTGAAGGTTTCATTCCGTTTGGACTCCGTTTGATATTCCTTTTCTTCGAAACCCTAAAATAGGCAAAAAACAACAATTCTGAGCTGGGCCTCCGGTTAATAGGTTAGTCCCAAAAATAATATAAAAGTGGTTAATAAAGCCCAATAATGTCCAAAACAGTAGATAATATAGCATGGAGCAATCAAAAATTATAGATACATTGGAGACGTATCAGCCAAACAAAACCCAAATATCGGAGAATAAATATGAGGCTATAAGCAATCATGCATATAAGAGATCAAAGAAACTCAAATAACTTTCATGGATAAAAAGAGATAGATCTGATCATAAACTCAAAGTTCATCAGATCCCATCAACCACACCGCAAAAGAGTTACATCATATGGATCTCCAAGAGACCATTGTGTTGAGAATTAAACAAGAGAGAGGAAGCCATCTAGATACTAACTATGGATCCGAAGGTCTACAAAGAAATACTCACGCATCATCGGAGAGGCACCAATGGAAGTGGTGAACCCCTTCGTGATGGTGTCTAGATTGGATCTGGTGGTTCTGGACTCTGCGGTGGCTGGAATAGATTTTCGTCGACTCCCCTAGGGTTTTTGGAATATTGGGGTATTTATAGAGTAAAGAGGCGGTCTGGTGGCACCCGAGGTGGCACAACCCACCAGGGCACGCCTGGGCCCCCAGGCGCGCCCTGGTGGGTGATACGTCCATTTTGCACCATGCTTTTATATCGATATTTATTGCATTGTGGGCTGTTATTACACATTATGTCACAATACTTATGCCTATTTTCTCTTATTTTACAAGGTTTGCACGAAGAGGGAGAATGTCGGCAGCTGGAATTCTGGGCTGGAAAAGGAGTAAATATTAGAGACCTACTCTGCACAACTCCAAAAGTCCTGAAACTCCATGGGAGTCATTTTTGAAATATATAAAAATATTGGGCGAAGGAAGCACCAGAGGGGGGCCACCCACCATCCACGAGGGTGGGGGCGCGCCCTACCCCCTAGGCGCACCCCCTATCTCGTGGGCCCCCTGGCAGGCCTCAGGTGCCCATCTTTGGCTATATGAAGTCTTTTGCCCTGGAAAAAATCATAAGCAAGATTGCGAGATGAAACACCGCCGCCACGAGGCGGAACCTTTGGCGGAACCAATCTAGGGCTCCGGCAGAGTTGTTCTGCCGGGGAAGCATCCCTCCGGGAGGGGGAAATCATCACCATCGATCCTCTCATTGGGAGGGGGTCAATCTCCATCAACATCTTCACCAGCACCATCTCATCTCAAACCCTAGTTCATCTCTTGTATCCAATCTTTGTCTCAAAACCTCAGATTGGTACCTATGGGTTGCTAGTAGTGTTGATTACTCCTTATAGTTGATGCTAGTTGGTTTACTTGGTGGAAGATCACATGTTCAGATCCTTTATGCATACTAATACCCCTCTGATTATGAACATGAATATGATTTGTGAGTAGTTACGTTTGTTCCTCAGGACATGGGAGAAGTCTTGCTATAAGTAGTCATGTGAATTCGGTATTCGTTCGATATTTTGATGAGATGTATGTTGTCTCTCCTCTAGTGGTGTCATGTGAACGTCGACTACATGACACTTCACCATTATTGGGGCCTAGGGGAAGGCATTGGGAAGTAATAAGTAGATGATGGGTTGCTAGAGTGACAGAAGCTTAAACCCTACTTTAGGCGTTGCTTCGTAAGGGGCTGATTTGGATCCATATGTTTCATGCTATGGTTAGGTTTACCTTAATACTTCTTTTGTAGTTGTGGATGCTTGCAAGAGGGGTTAATCATAAGTGGGATGCTTGTCCAAATAAGGGCAGTACCCAAGCACCGGTCCACCCACATATCAAATTATCAAAGTACCGAACGCGAATCATATGAGCGTGATGAAAACTAGCTTGACGATAATTCCCATGTGTCCTCGGGAGTGTTTTCCTTTATATAAGAGTTTTTCTAGGCTTGTTTGTCAGATCACGGGTTCCGGAAAAACCCTTAAGGTTCGAACTCTGGGGTGCGCACGAAGATTTCCCCCTACCGATCCACGTCCTAGTTTTGCTAAGATCTCGCAGACTAACTCGACGAACTCACAACACAAGGGACACAAGATTTATACTGCTTCGGGCCACCGTTGTGGTGTAATACCCTACTCCAGTGTGGTAGTGGTGGATTGCCTCTTGGGCTGAGGATGATTAGTACAAGGGGAAGAACAGCCTCCTGAGGAGAGGTGCTCTTGTGCTTGTTGGATGTGATTGTGGGGATGAACTAGTTCTAGTCTGAGATGAGGTCGCCCCTAGCTATGGTGGTGGCTAGTCCTATTTATAGTGGCACTGGTCCTCTCCCCAAATATTGAGCGGGAAGGGAGCCAACAACGGCCAATTTGAAAGGGGACAACTAGTACAGCTTATCCTGACAAAAGTGGTCTTCGCATGCAAAAGGCTCTGGTGGTGACGCCGCCTTGGGCTCCATGGTGACCTCCGTCTTACCGTCCTGCTGGTCTTGGTCTCGTTGCACCGATATGGAAACCTTTGCTTGATGCCTTGGTACTCCGCGCCCCGCGCTTTCCCCCTTAGCACCAAAGAGGAAATAAGGACGCTACACGCGCTGGCGCTCGCCTGGTCTCGATCGTCACTGCTCACGTCACGAGAACCTCGCGAGGTTTGCCTTGCCTTGATCTCTCCGCCCCTCGCGAGCCCGCCTGGCGAGGCCGCTCCTGAGGAGGTCTTGCATCGTCCACCTTGCGAGGCTTGGCCCCTCGCGAAGGTCTTGAATGCCTTGTTGATGAAGATGGGCCATACAGGTCTGCTAGCAAAGCCACGCCGTGGGCCGTAGGCAGGCAAGTCTGGGGACCCCCGTTCCCAGAACGCCGACAGTAGCCCCCGGGCCCAAGGCGTGCTCGGGCTTGGCTTCGAGGCGAAGCTAAGGGTTAAGTACGGAGCGCAGCGGGCCCCAATAGTCTGCGGCCTTGGTCGACGCGTGAAGGTTGATTGGACGTGGGTGTCTCCGCTTCCCCATGCTGCCTCGGTAACTGCCCGACTTGATAAGTCCCTACGACATGCAAGGAAAACCATCATTGCCTGTGATCGTGGGGGGTGCTGGTTGGCCTTCTCCTGGTATAAATGGGAGGGGGCGGAGCCCGCATAGCCCATCTCTCCTTTGCCTCTCCCGCTTCTTCTCCTTCCTAGCTCCACTCCTTGCTTGTGCAGACATGGCACCGATCCAGAGGTTCTCGGACATCGAGAAGGGCAAGGCTCCCCTCATTGAGCCCTAGCGGCTCCCGCCGAAGAAGAGAAGGTCCCATCGCCGTGAGGTGGTCGCAAGGGTGGTGGTGTTGCGACCGTGGTACGAAAGGTTGCCTCATGGGTACCCGCTGCCCTTGTATGGTTATGCCGATGATTCCGGAGGGAGGAGCGGTGAGCGGCACTGCCTGCGCCAGGGCCGTGGTTGCTATGCCGCGGAGGCGCACGCCGTCGCCCCAGGGGTCCACGCCGCGGACTCCTCGCGCAAGTACGTGATATGGGTGGCGATGCCCCCGAGCACCTGGATTCGCCTCCCGTAGTTCTTCGCCGCCGAGATGCCGCCGAGGGGCCTTTGCGAGCTTTGGCTACAACATGCCGACTGCGATGCCCCAACGACTGGAGCGGAGATTGGAGCTGTTGCCTCTGGGAAGATCTTCATGACCCGAGGCTGGGGCGAGATTGTCCGAGTCTGCCGCGCGGAGGGCTCCCTCACGATCCACTTTGAGTACGACGGCGCCTTCGTGCTGTTCTTCAAGGTCTTCGACAAGGAAGGCAGCCACCTGGAGTGCTGCCCTGAAGGAGGTCGCCAGGACGACACAGCGGCGGGCGCTGGGCCCGTCACAGGCCTCGCCTGCAGCTCCTCCAGCGACAGCGGCGACTCCTGGTGGTCCAGCGACTCTCCCGAGCTCGTGGAGTCTCCGGAGATGAGCGACGACAGCTACGTGCCCCCAAGTTCTCGCCGAGCTCGGAGCAAGGCCGCGGCATCCATCGTTGTTGTTGCTGATTGCTACCTCTTGAGCTTGCGTTGGATTTCCCCGAAGAGGAAGGGATGATGCAGCAGAGTAGTGTAAGTATTTCCCTCAGTTTTTGAGAACCAAGGTATCAATCCAGTAGGAGGCCACGCTCAAGTCCCTCGTACCTGCACAAAACGATAGCTACTTGCAACCAACACGATTAGGGGTTGTCAATCCCTTCATGGTCACTTACGAGAGTGAGATCTGATAGATATAATATTTTTGGTATTTTTGGTATAAAGATGCAAAGTAAAAAGTAAAGGCAAAGTAAAAAGCAAAACAAGATTAAAATGATGGAGATTGATATGATGAGAATAGACCCGGGGGCCATAGGTTTCACTAGTGGCTTCTCTCAAGAGCATAAGTATTCTACGGTGGGTGAATAAATTACTGTTGAGCAATTGACAGAATTGAGCATAGTTATGAGAATATCTAGGCATGATCATGTATATAGGCATCACGTTCGTGACAAGTAGACCGAAACGATTCTGCATCTACCACTATTACTCCACTGATCAACCGCTATCCAGCATGCATCTAGAGTATTAAGTTAAAAATAGAGTAACGCCTTAAGCAAGATGACATGATGTAGAGAGATAAATTCATGCAATATGAAATAAACCCCATCTTGTTATACTCGATGGCAACAATGCAATACGTGCCTTGCTGCCCCTTCTGTCACTGGGAAAGGACACCGCAAGATCGAACCCAAAGCTAAGCACTTCTCCCATGGCAAGAACTACCAATCTAGTTGGCCAAACCAAAGGGATAATTCGAAGAGACTTGCAAAGATAACCAATCATACATAAAAGAATTTAGAGAAGATTCAAATATTATTCATAGATAGACTTGATCATAAACCCGCAATTCATCGGTCTCAACAAACACACTGCAAAAAGAAGATTACATCGAATAGATCTCCACAAGAGAGGGGGAGAACTTTGTATTGAGATCCAAAAAGAGAGAAGAAGCCATCTAGCTACTAACTATGGACCCGAAGGTCTGAGGTAAACTACTCACACTTCATCGGAGAGGCTATGATGATGTAGAAGCCCTCCGTGATGACGGCCCTCTCCGGCGGAGCTCCGGAACAGGCCCCAAGATGGGATCTCGTGGATACAGAAAGTTGCGGCGGTGGAATTAGGTTTTTGGCTCCTTATCTGTTCGTTTGGGGTACATAGGTATATATAGGAGGAAGGAGTACGTCGGTGGAGCATCGAGGGGCCCACGAGGCAGGGGGCGTGCCCTAGGGGGGGCGCCCCCACCCTCGTGACCGCCTCTCTGATGCCTTGGCGTAGGGTCCAAGTCTCCTGGATCACGTTCGGTGAGAAAATCATGTTCCCGAAGGTTTCATTCCGTTTGATATTCTGTTTCTTCGAAACACTGAAATAGGCAAAAAAACAGCAATTCTGGGCTGGGCCTCCGGTTAATAGGTTAGTCCCAAAAATAATATAAAAGTGGAAAATAAAGCCCAATATAGTCCAAAACAGTAGATAATATAGCATGGAGCAATCAAAAATTATAGATACGTTGGAGACGTATCAGGCATCCCCAAGCTTAATTCCTGCTCGTCCTCGAGTAGGTAAATGATAAAAAGAGAATTTTTGATGCGGAGTGCTACTTGGCATAATTTCGATGTAAATCTTCTTAATTGTGATATGAATATTTAGATTCGAAAGATTCAAGACAAAAGTTTATATTGACATAAAAATAATAATACTTCAAGCATACTAACAAAGCAATTATGTCTTCTCAAAATAACATGGCCAAAGAAAGTTATCCCTACAAAATCATATAGTCTGGCTATGCTCTATCTTCACCACACAAAGTATTTAAATCATGCACAACCCTGATGACAAGCCAAGCAATTGTTTCATACTCTAACTTTTTCAAAACCTTTTCAATCTTCACGCAATACATGAGCGTGAGCCATGGATATAGCACTATAGGTGGAATAGAATGGTGGTTGTGGAGAAGACAAAAAGGAGAAGATAGTCTCACATCAACTAGGCGTATCAATGGGCTATGGGGATGCCCATCAATATATATCAATGTGAGTGAGTAGGGATTGTCATGCAATGGATGCGCTAGAGCTATAAGTATATGAAAGCTCAAAAAAAGAAACTAAGTGGGTGTGCATCCAACTTGCTTGCTCATGAAGACCTAGGGCAATTTGAGGAAGCCCATCATTGGAATATACAAGCCAAGTTCTATAATGAAAGATTCCCACTAGTATATGAAAGTGATAACATGAGAGACTCTCTACTATGAAGATCATGGTGCTACTTTGAAGCACAAGTGTGGTAAAATGATAGTAACATTGTCCCTTCTCTCCTTTTGTCTCATTTTTTTATTTGGGCCTTTTCTCCCCCCTTTTTTTACGGCCTCTTTTTATTTGGGCTTCTTTGGCCTCTTTTTTTTATTTTTTTCGTCTGGAGTCTCATCCCAACTTATGGGGGAATCATAGTCTCCATCATTCTTTCCTCACTTGGGGCAATGCTCTAATAATGATGATCATCACACTTTTATTTTTCTTACAATTCAACAATTACAACTCGATACTTAGAACAAAATATGACTCTATATGAATGCCTCCGGCGGTGTACCGGGATATGCAATATGACAATGATTGAGTGTGTCATAATAAATGGAGCGGTGGAAAGTTGCATGTCAATATATCTCGGAATGGCTATGGAAATGCCATAATAGGTAGGTATGGTGGCTATTTTGAGGAAGGTATATGGTAGGTGTATGATACCGACGAAAGGTGCGCGGTATTAGAGAGGCTAGCAAAGGTGGAAGGGTGAGAGTGCGTATTATCCATGGACTCAACATTAGTCATAAAGAACTCATATACTTATTGCAAAAATCTAGAATTTATCAAAACAAAGTATTACGCGCATGCTCCTAGGGGGATAGATTGGTAGGAAAAGACCATCGCTCGTCCCCGGCCGCCACTCATAAGGAAGATAATCAATAAATAAATCATGCTCCGACTTCATCACATAACGGTTCACCATACGTGCATGCTACGGGAATCAAAAACTTTAACACAAGTATTATTTAAATTCACAACTACTCAACTAGCATGACTTTAATATTATCACCTCCATTTCTCAAAACAATTATCATGCTTCAATCTTTTCTTAGTATTCAACACACTCAAAAGAAAGTTTCACAAATCTTGAATACCAAGCATATTATTATTAAGCAAATTACCATGCTATTAAGAGACTCTCAAAATAATTTAAGTGAAGCATGAGAGATCAATAGTTTCTTTAAAACAAATCCACCACCATGCTCTAAAAGATCTAAGTGAAGCACATAGAGCAAAATTATAACGCTCAAAAGATATAAGTGAAGCACATAGAGCAAAACTACATAGCTCAAAAGATATAAGTGAAGCACATAGAGTATTCTATCAAATTTTAATTCATGTATGGCTCTCTCAAAAGGTGTGTACATCAAGGATGATTGTGGCATACTAAAACACAAAGACACAAATAATACAAGACGCTCCAAGCAAAACACATATCATGTTGGTGAATAAAAATATAGCTCCAAGTAAATTACCGATGGAAGTGGACGAAAGAGGGGATGCCTTCCGGGGCATCCCCAAGCTTTGACTTTTTGGTGTCCTTGGATTATCTTGGGGGTGACATGGGCATCCCCAATCTTAGGCTCTTGCCACTCCTTGTTCCATAATCCATCACAAGAATTCACCCAAAACATGAAAACTTCACAACACAAAACTTAAAGTAGAAAACTCGTGAGCTCCGTTAGCGAAAGAAAACAAAAGACCACTTCAAGGTACTGTAATGAACTCATTCTTTATTTATATTGGTGTTAAACCTAATGTATTCCAACTTATATATGGATTATAAACTATTTTACTAACCATAGATTCATCAAAATAAGCAAACAACACACGAAAAACAGAATCTGTCAAAAACAGAACAGTCTGTAGTAATCTGTAGCTAGCGCAAGATCTGGAACCCCAAAAATTCTAAAATAAATTGCTGGACGTGAGGAATTTATCTGTTAATCATCTGAAAAAATAATTAACTAAATATCACTCTCCAAATAAAAATGACAGCAGTTCTCGTGAGCGCTAAAGTTTCTGTTTTTTTACAGCAAGTTCAACAAGACTTTCCCCTAGTCTTCCCAACGGTTCTACTTGGCACAAACACTAATTAAACACAAAAAAACACAACAAAAACAGAGCCTAAATAATTTATTTATTACTAATCAGGAGCAAAAATCAATGAATAAAAATAAAATTGGGTTGCCTCCCAACAAGCGCTATCGTTTAACGCCCCTAGCTAGGCATAAAAGCGAGGATAGATCTAGGTATTGCCATATTTGGTAGGTAATCCATAAGTGGCTCTCATGATAGTTTCATATGGCAATTTTATTTTCTTTCTAGGAAAGTGTTCCATGCCCTTTTTTAATGGAAATTGAAATCTAATATTCCCTTCCGTCATATCAATAATCGCACCAACCGTTCTAAGGAAAGGTCTACCAAGAATAATAGGGCAGGAAGGATTGCAATCTATATCAAGAACAATGAAATCTACGGGCACATAATTCCTATTTGCAACAATAAGAACATCATTAATCCTTCCCATAGGTTTCTTAATAGTAGAATCCGCAAGATGCAAGTTTAGAGAGCAATCATCAAAATTACGGTAATCTAGCAAATCACACAAAGTCTTGGGAATAGTGGAGACACTAGCACCCAAATCACACAAAGCATAAAACTCATGATCTTTAATTTTAATTTTAATAGTTGGTTCCCACTCATTATAGAGTTTTCTAGGGATAGAAACTTTCAACTCAAGTTTTTCTTCATAAGATTGCATCAAGGCATCAACAATATGTTCGGTGAAGGCTTTATGTTGATTATAAGCATGTGGATAATTTAGCACGGATTGTAACAAGGAAATACAATCAATTAAAGAGCAACTTTCATAATTTAATTCCTTGAAATCCAATATAGTGGGTTTAGAAACATCTAAATTTTTATTTCTTTCAATCCCACTTTCATCAATTTCATCATAAAGATCTAAATACTCCGAATTTTTAGAACGCCTTCTAGGTAAAGGAAGATCATATTCAGTTTCATCAAGATTCATATTGCAAAACAAAGATTTAATAGGGGACACATCAATAACTTTTAGATCTTCATATTGATTTTCATAGGAATTGGAAGAACACGCTTTAATAAAGGCATCTTTGGAAGCACGCATCCTAGCGGTTCTTTCCTTGCACTCATCAATGGAAATTCTCATGGCTTTGAGAGACTCATTGATATCATGCTTAGGAGGAATATATCTAAGCTTTAAAGAATCAATCTCAAGAGAAATTCTATCAACGTTCCTAGCCAAATCATCAACTTTAAGCAATTTCTCTTCAAGCAAAGCATTAAAATTCTTTTGTGAATTCATAAACTCTTTGACACTATTCTCAAATTAAGAGGGCATCTTATTATAATTTCCATAAGAGTTGTTGTAGGAATTCCCATAATTATTAGAAGGATTACTAGGATATGGCCTAGGATTAAAATTCCCTCTATAAGCGTTGTTACCAAAATTATTCCTACCAACAAAATTCACATCCATAGATTCATTGTTATTCTCAATCAAAGTAGACAAAGGAATATCATTAGGATCAGAAGAAACACTCTTAGTAGCAAATAATTTCATAAGTTCATCCATCTTTCCACTCAAAACATTGATTTCTTCTATCGCATGCACTTTTTTATTAGAAGATCTTTCAGTATGCCATTGAGAATAATTAACCATAATATTATCTAGGAGTTTAGTAGCATCTCCTAAAGTGATTTCCATAAAAGTGACTCCCGCGGCCGAATCTAAAAGATTTCTAGAAGCAAAATTCAATCCGGCATAAATTTTTTGTATAATCATCCACAAATTCAAACCATGAGTAGGGCAATTACGTATCATTAATTTCATTCTCTCCCAAGCTTGTGCAACATGTTCATGATCAAGTTGCTTAAAGTTCATAATATCGTTTCTAAGAGAGATGATCTTAGCGGGAGGGAAATACTTAGAGATAAAAGCATCTATGCACTTGTTCCAAGAATCAATACTATTTTTAGGCAAATACGAAAACCAAGCTTTAGCACGATCTCTAAGCGAAAAAGGAAATAGCTTCAATTTAACGACATCATTATCGACATCTTTTTTCTTTTGCATATCACATAAATCAATGAAGCTATTCAGATGAGTAGCGGCATCTTCACTAGGAAGGCCGGCGAATTGATCTTTCATAACAAGATTCAACAAAGCAGTATTGATTTCACAAGATTCAGTATTGGCAAGAGGAGCAATCGGAGTGCTAAGTAAATCATTATTATTAGTATTGGTGAAGTCACACAATTTGGTAGTATCTTGAGCCATCGCGACAAACAAGCAATCTAACACATGAGCAAACAAAAAGGCAAGCAGGCAAAAAAGAGGCAAATAGAGAGGGAGGATATATAGAGAGAGAGGGCGAATAAAGTGACAAGGGTGAAGTGGGGGAGAGGAAAATGAGAGGCAAATGGCAAATAATGTAATGCGAGAGATAGGGATTGTGATGGGTACTTGGTATTTGACTTTTTGCGTAGACTCCCCGGCAACGGCGCCAGAAATCCTTCTTGCTACCTCTTGAGCTTGCGTTGGATTTCCCCGAAGAGGAAGGGATGATGCAGTAGAGTAGCATAAGTATTTCCCTCAGTTTTTGAGAACCAAGGTATCAATCCAGTAGGAGGCCACGCTCAAGTCCCTCGTACCTGCACAAAACGATAGCTACTCGCAACCAACGCAATTAGGGGTTGTCAATCCGTTCACGCTCACTTACGAGAGTGAGATCTGATAGATATAATATTTTTGGTATTTTTGGTATAAAGATGCAAAGTAAAAAGTAAAACAGGATTAAAGTGATGGAGATTGATATGATGAGAATAGACCCGGGGGCCATAGGTTTCACTAGTGGCTTCTCTCAAGAGCATAAGTATTCTACGGTGGGTGAACAAATTACTGTTCAGAAATTGACAGAATTGAGCATAGTTATGAGAATATCTAGGCATGATCATGTATATAGGCACCACGTCCGTGACAAGTAGACCAAAATGATTCTGCATCTACTACTACTACTCCACTCATCGACTGCTATCCAGCATGCATCTTGAGTATTAAGTTAAAAACAGAGAACGCCTTAAGCAAGATGACATGATGTAGAGAGATAAATTCATGCAATATGAAATAAACCCCATCTTGTTATGCTCGATGGCAATGATGCAATACGTGCCTTGCTGCCCCTTCTGTCACTGGGAAAGGACAACGCAAGATCGAACCCAAAGCTAAGCACTTCTCCCATGGCAAGAACTACCAATCTAGTTGGCCAAACCAAACGGATAATTCGAAGAGACTTGCAAAGAGAACCAATCATACATAAAAGAATTCAGAGAAGATTCAAATATTATTCATAGATAGACTTGATCATAAACCCACAATTCATCGGTCTCAACAAACACACCGCAAAAAGAAGATTACATCGAATAGATCTCCACAAGAGAGGGGGAGAACTTTGTATTGAGATCCAAAAAGAGAGAAGAAGCCATCTAGCTACTAACTATGGACCTGAAGGTCTGAGGTAAACTACTCACACTTCATCGGAGAGGCTATGATGATGTAGAAGCCCTCCGTGATGACGGCCCTCTCCGGCGGAGCTCCAGAACAGGCCCCAAGATGGGATCTCGTGGATACAGAAAGTTGCGGCGGTGGAATTAGGTTTTTGGCTCCTTATCTGTTCGTTTGGGGGTACATAGGTATATATAGGAGGAAGGAGTACGTCGGTGGAGCACCGAGGGGCCCACGAGGCAGGGGGCGCGCCCTAGGGGGGCACCCCCCACCCTCGTGACCGCCTCTCTGATGCCTTGGCGTAGGGTCCAAGTCTCCTGGATCACGTTCGGTGAGAAAATCACGTTCCCGAAGGTTTCATTTCATTTGGACTCCGTTTGATATTCCGTTTCTTCGGAACACTGAAATAGGCAAAAAAACTGCAATTCTGGGCTGGGCCTCCGGTTAATAGGTTAGTCCCAAAAATAATATAAAAGTGGAAAATAAAGCCCAATATAGTCCAAAACAGTAGATAATATAGCATGGAGCAATCAAAAATTATAGATACGTTGGAGACGTATCACTGATCTAGATGGGGTTGGCGTCGGCCTCACGTTGTCAGGACCCCGATCCTAAGTCACACCGATCTTGCATGTAACACCTCATATCACTTTGCGGCCTCACGCACGGTATTCCCACGGGTGCCACCTTACTTGGTCCGGGACCGTTTGCGCCTTTTGGCTCACGTATATGATAGTGTCGCTAGCATCCATATGACAAAGAACCCGGACCGACATGACTAGTTGTGAACCCAAAGTGGCACTAACTTACCGGGACAGGCATACATGAATCAACATCGAGCATGTCGGTCAGCAGTGTATGAATCCGGGCTGTAGCAACTGGGCTAACAGGACTCCGGGAACCCGGGCTGTAGCAGGCTAGCAGGACTCCGGATGTCTCTGCGTGACATTTCCCCGAAGGGACAGACACATGAATGAAGTGAATCACATGCCGACCAGTCTAAGTGTTCCGGAGCAGTAGTGCTGTGCTAGCAGGACTCCGGTAGACCGGGCTGTAGCGGACTACCAAGGCTCAGTGGAAGCACCAGACTACATTTCCCCATAAGAGAGGCTACCAAGGATAACCAACTACATAGTAGGATCCCACACATACCAAGCATTTCAATCATACACACAATATGCCCGCTATGTGTAAATACAACATGGCATCACAACATGACTCTACAACTCAAGTATTTATTCAATAGGCTACGAGGAGCGAGATATTACAAACATGGGTCTCATGACCCAACATTCAAAGCATACAAGTCAAAGCATATGCGGAAGCTTAACATGTCTGAGTACATACATCTACAAATGAAAAAGGCTGAGAAGCCTGACTATCTACCAGATCCTGCCGAGGGCACAAGATCGTAGCTGAGGTATCAAGCTAAACGTCGAAGTCCACACGGAACTACTAGCGAGACTGAAGTCTCTCTGCAAAAACATAAATTAAGCAAACGTGAGTACAAATGTACCCAACAAGACTTACATCAGAACTAACTACATATGCATCATTATCAACAAAGGGATGGTGGGGTTTAACTGCAGCAAGCCAGCTTGACTCAGTGGCTATCCTAAACTATGACTGCAAGTAACTCTTTTGAGGTGGCGCACACGAGTCCACATATTCACTATATCAATACACCACTATGGATTCGCTCCCGTCTCCCTACGAGAACACCATCCATAGCACTCACACTTATCTTGCACATTTTAGAGTATCCACTTTCACTTGTCTATGAACTGTACAGGCAACCCAGAAGTCCTTTACCATGGACACAACTATTCGAATAGATCATTTATAACCCTGCAGGGGTCAAACCCACCGGTGACTCGATGCCAGCGAGGCCCGAGACGGCAGCGCGGCTTGGAAATCGCCCACAGGCGTCCAAATGGGCGGTGGAGAGGCTCTACGGGGAGCTGGCGATCGCGCACAACTAACGGGGCAAGCGGGAGCAGCTGGGGTGGACCGAGCTCATCGGAAGTGAGCTCGCGGCGGTGGCCGGAGTACGACATGTTCGGTTTAGCGATAGTGGGCACAGCAGGTCGAACGGGTGGGCGCCACGGGTAGCTGATGGTGTGGCGCGCCCAACGGTGGCCTTGGACGAGGCTGGGATGGTCGGAAACAGCGACGACGATGAGCCGGCCGGCGGCCGTAGCTCGGGCGTCGGTGGTTTTGCTGCTGCGGCGTGCTAGCGGGCGAGCGGATGCATTAGCGAGGTGCTACAGGGTGCGGTGAGTGTGTTAGGCACCAGCGCGTGACCAAATGGTCACCGGAGCTACGTCAGCGACGAGCTTAGGTGGTGGCAGGTGCGGGCAAGCAATGTGCGGTCGCCACAATGCACGGGAAGACACACGGAGAATGAGGAGAGGGTCAACAGCTCACGGCGATTTTCATGGAGTGGACGACGAGCTCGGGGTCGCACCGGAGCGATTGGAGCGGCGAGGGGGATCTCCGGTGGCCGACGATGAAGACGTTGAAGATGGCGACACTGTGGGGCATCCAGTGGTGCATGTGTCCTTGAGGAGGCGTAGATGACGGAGGCAGAGCTCCTGGACGTGTTGGGGAGGCTAGACGGTGGATGTGGCCGCAGCGAACGGTGTCGGTAGCGATCGTGGCGCTCGGGCACGAGGTGCAGAGTGAGAGAGAGGAGGGAATGAGGACGAGGGAGTGGGCGAGAGGGTCCGGGGTGATGCATGGCGTCGTCCTGGGCGTCGAGGCAGCGACGAGAAGCAGGAGGTGGCTAGGCGCGTGGGCGCGCGCGGCAGGCACACGCCCTTGTGCCCACTTGCACGAGGTTGAGGACGACTAGCGCTGGCTAGTGGATTGGGCCGCACATTAATGGGCCACCAGGTAAGGTTTACTCTCTCTCTCTCTCTTCCATTTCTGTTTTCTATTTCTGACATTTGTCTTAATTTGGTTTTTGAACCAAACTAATTTTTCTGCTTCTGATAATTTTTGCATGGACTAAATGGATTATTCCAAAGCCCCTCAACAATTATCTGAATTATTGGACATATAGTTAATATATCACATATATATAAATCCAATTTAAATAATTATTGGATTAACTCAAATGCCCAAAATAAATATTTCTATGACTCCAAAAATATTAGTTTGAATTTTACCTCTTGCCAATATTTTTATAGGATAACAGGAACATTTCCTTAGACTCATTTGAGAAGATTTTAATGTTGATTAATTCTGAAGTGATTTGTGAGGGTTTCAACTAACCTCAATTCAACTTTCAGAATTTAGACATGATGCATGATGCTCTCAAATGCAACTAATATAATTATTTACAGACAAGAACTCTAGGCCTGTGACACACGTGGCCCACTATTGAGGATGGCGTCTGCGACATCTGGTGCATGTAGATAGAACTTCTAGGAATTCCTTCCCTTTTCTTCCCTGCGAGGAATCAAGAAATGAACCCCGTGGGGGCGTGTAAAGCGTCTGTAATGCCTTTTGTCAACATAGCCCTCATTATGAAGATTTGCATGCGCATATCCTACCGAGGCTCGGCCTCCCCTTTCCAATCCTGAGGCAGCTTGGTGCTCTACGCTGACAGGTCCCGGTCCCCAGGCAGGCTGCAGCGTCGCTGGTATGCCAGGTCGCGTACCGTGGTCAAGGCCAGGAGGTGAGTGGCCCGAGGTCCAGTAAGAGCTCCTGAGGCGCGATGCTCAAGAGGTCCCCTTTAGCGCGCAAGCAGCTGTCTTAGGATGGGAAAGGAAGAAAACGTCGCCGCAGCACGGCAGCGAAGGGAGTGAGCGAGGGTCTCGTGCTGTAGAGACTAGTGGATCCAGAGCGAGAACTTATCTTGGCCGTCAGGGTCGGCTCCTCGAGTCATGTCGGACTCGTGCTTCGGCCACCATGGTGTAGCTAGGTCAGGCCCATGCGAGCCTCCCCTCCCCTCCATGTTCTTCTTGGTGCTCTGCGTCCTCAGGCCGCGGCCCTCGAGCGAGCTCACCCGCCGCTGGTATGCCAGGTCGCATGCCATGGTCAAGGCCAGGGGGTGAGGGTTGGAGAGCCAGTAAGAGCTCCTAAGACGCGATGCTCAGGAGCCCCCCTTTAACGCGCAAGCGAATCGCATGACAGAAGAGGGAGAGTCCGCGGTACCGCCTGCTGTGGCCCTCAGGAAGTTCCTGCAAGTTAGCGCGAGGAAGGGCACCGGTTGCCATGGTGATTGCTGATTCGCTTCTGGTGCGTGAGAGGGGACTCTCTATTGTGGAGAGCCCCCGGGGCGTGTACAACCCCGCCCTGACACGTGGCTTGCATGGCAGGGCTAGACGGGGGTGTCTGGGCACTCATGAGCCAACGCGGGACTCACGAGGCCCTACCTCAAGACAGGTTACACCTGGTCTTGGTTCTTGTTCGCTGTCTTGGTCCTGCGAGGTGGTTAGACAACCTGCGCCGAACGAATCTCCTGAGGTCATCGCGTGAGAAAGCCAAGCACCAACGGCCCCAGGAGGTGACGTGAACGGGGCTGGCCCGCCAGACAGAGCTCAGACATTGGATTTATCAATGCTGCAGGGACGGGCCCAAGCACAGACGCCGTGCCTAATCCTCTCACGCGAAGGGTCCTGAAGAAAGAAGATCGGCGCACAGCTCCCACGATGGGCGACAATCAAGCAGGTGATAGTCATAGATAGATTAAGCATGAAAGGCAACCTAGCTCAGGTAAATGCATAATGATACGCGCCACTGGGTCCGGCCCGAGTGGCTTGGAGATGATGCAGCCTGAGGGGCTCCCCCAGCAAGGTAAGCTAAAGACATAAAAGGGATATTT
This sequence comes from Triticum dicoccoides, assembly GCF_002162155.2. NCBI lineage: Eukaryota > Viridiplantae > Streptophyta > Magnoliopsida > Poales > Poaceae > Triticum > Triticum dicoccoides. The sequence continues at coordinate 581,634,039 of NC_041386.1, read as the reverse complement.
GCCACAGGGACGGACCCACGCGGCCTGGGAATGATGCAGCCCTAGGGGCGCTCCCAGCTAAATGAACGTGGAAAATGTCACCTGGTTCTGTTGATGAAGGAGAGTCGGGGCAGCTGAAGGTATGCGGCAAAGGGGTTGCTCCTCATGAGCCACCGTGGCCCTAAGCCTCGGGAGGCTCTAGGGGTCCAGGGGGTTCCTGTAGGACCGTCTTCATCTCCGTCAGCGCAGCGTGGTGCCTGGCCTCCTGAGCCGCTAGGATGCTCCACAGGTTGCGCTGATAGGTGGTCGCCACGCTCGGCAGGCCAAAAGGCATGTGATCGTAGCTGTGAGGTGGGCCCTTGCAGCATCCCACGCGCGAAGGCCATAAAAGCTCCTCAGAGACGGCCCGGTTGAGGCCTGGGACGTCGATGCAGACGCGTAGCCCGGCAACCTCGCCTGGATGGGGAGCTGCGCCTAGTGAGTGGCGGCCGCCGCGCATGGCCCTTGCGTCTTGTAGTTCCTGAGTGGTCTTGGTGACGAACTCCTGGACGGTGGGCACTCCTTGCCCTGTGTTCTCCTGAGGGAAATGTGCCGTGAAGCACGCCTCCAAGTGGTGCCCAAGCGCCTCCCTCGTGATGTTAGCAAAGTCTGAGGCCCTCCAGAAGAGAGCCCCCGAGCCCTGCCCGAGAGGGGTGCTGAGCGCGCTTTCCGATGCGATGGAGGGAGGCGCCCCTGGCGCGGGCGCTGATCCTGACGAGGCGCCACTTGCCTGAGGCCCTACGTGGTGCAACTGATTCTTCTTCTTGGGGGTGGCCTCAGGAGGGCGCTCGCCCTGGCTGTTGGGGTCGTCGATTGCTGCACCTTGGAAGGCACGCTCGAGGGAGCACACCGTGTCTCTTTCCTTGCACGAGACTGTGATGATTCCACCACTTCCTGGCATCTTGAGGACATTGTAGCCGTGATGGGTCACCGCCATGAACTTGGCCAGGGCTAGATACCCGAGGATGGCATTGTATGGCAGGCGGATGTAGGCGACGTCGAAGTCGATGAGTTCAGTGCGGTAGTTGTTGCGTTCTCCGAAGGTAACGAGGAGGCGGACGCCGCGGACCTGCCCGATCGGGGTAGTAGAGCCGTCGGTCACTCCTGAGAAAGGCTTGGTAGGCTGAAGCTGGTCATATGGCACTTGGAGGTTGTCGAACGTGTCGACGGACAGGACATTGAGCCCTGTGCCGCCGTCGATGAGGGTCTTGGTAACTTGCATGTTGCTTATGACTGGTGAACAAAGCATTGGGAGGACGCCTGCAGTAGCTGCGCACTTGAGCTGATCTGCTGAACTGGACATGATGGGGCACTTGGACCATTTGAGTGGGCCTGTGGCCTCGAGCTTGGGAGGACTTCATTCACTTCGCGAGCAAACTGTTTGAAGATACGCTGTGAGGCTGGGGCTTGAACTCCACCCAAGATGCAGGCGATAGCGCGCGGCTCCTAGAAGCCCCCAGCCCCCTCGTCTTGATGGTGGTCATCATTCCTTCTGGGTGGTGGCGGTAGTGGAGGAAGGCCAGCGTTGCCTTGAGGATGATCCTCACAAGGCTGGTCTCTCCAGGCGCCCTCGCGAGGCTGATCCTGCCAGCGGTCCTCACGAGGCCGGTTGCGCCACGGTCGTCCCAGCGTCTGCCACCATGTCCTCCTCCTCGGCCGTAGCCCAGGTCGCTACGCTCGGGGTGTCAACCGAGGCATCCTGCTTGAATGGCTCTGAGCTCTTGACAGTCGCTGGTGTTGTGGGTATGCAGGTTATGGAAGGCGCAGAACAGTCGGCTGCTCTTGGATGACTCGGGCTGGTCTCTGCCGCGCTTGGTGTCTGGTTCTGCCGCGAGCACGGCTGCTCCCTTGCGCTTCACGTCCTTGGCATTGGCTTTCTTCTCCTCTGGGTCCGCAGTCGAGAGCTTGAGGAGGGAGAGGCGCCCCTCCTCAGCTCTGGCGCACTTGGTCGCCAGGTTGAACAACTCTAGAGACGTGCACAACTCCTCGTGGATGGCGAGCTCCTCCTTCATCTTGACGTCATAGACGCCATCAGAGAACGTGGAGATGATGGCCTCGTCCGTCACCTTGGGGATCTTGAGATGAACGTTGTTGAAGCACTGGATGTACTTCTGGAGGGTCTCTCCTGGTTGTTGCTTGACGCGACACAGGTCACCGTGGCCGAGGGGCGGTCGCGAGTGCCCTGGAAGTTGGCGATGAAGCGGTTGCGCATCTCATTCTAGGAGGAGATCGAGCCTGGAGGCAGGTTCAGGAGCCAGGAGTGGGCGCCATCCTTGAGGGCCATGGGAAACCAGTTCGCCATGACTTTCTCGTCGCTGTTGGCCGCCTCGATGCTCAGCTCGTAGAGCTGCAGGAACTCCGTGGGGTCAGGGGTGCCGTCGTAGCGAGGAGGCAGATCTGGCTTGAACTTACCCGGCCAGGCGATGCTACGTAGCTCGGGGGTGAAGGCGCGGCAGCCGGCCGTGGTCACCGGGGCCCGCCTTGAAGGTGGAGCTTGGTCTTGGCGCCCGTGTGCTGCTATGGCAAGCGGCGCGGGGCCTTGCCGCAGCAAAAGATCCTGGCGCGGCGGTGCGAGGAGTGGCGGAGCATTCTCTTGCGGTCGAGGGACTTTTTGACAGCTTCTTTCTTCATGCGCGGGCGCCGGACACGATGGGTCGTGCCGTGGAGCCGCGCGCCTTGGCGCCAGGGCGCCGTCTTGGTGCAGAGGTGGTGGAGGTGCGTCGTGAGCTAGGTCGCCCGTGGCTAGCGGAGGGCGAGGCAGAGAGAGGGACAGCGCAGGGGAGCCCCCTGTGGCACAGACAAGCTCGGCGGTGCGGTCAAGCCAGTCCTCATAGAGGTCGTCGACTGGGCGGTAGCACCAGAGCTCGTGTGCCATGTGGAGCGTGGCCTGTGCGTCCGTGGGAGCGCGATGAGCGTGAGACGACGAACCAGCGGGAGTCAGCAATGGAGTGGCGGTGCGGCCGTCCTATCGCACCGAGGGGTGCAGCGAGGATGCTTGCTGCTCGTTTCGCACCGAGGGGTGCACCGGTGGCGGCATTGGTGGCAGGCGACAAAGAGCAACGGGGTGGCCCACCGACAGGGGCCGTCTGAGCAATGCGGGTGGCGAGGGCAGCCCGGCGCTCGGCGCGTGCGCCCGCCATGGAGAAGATGAAGCGATGTGACGCGGAGCGACGGAAGGGAAGTTTCGGCACACCCCTACCTGGCGCGCCAAATGTTAGATCACGGATTCCGGCAAAACCCTTAAGGTTTGAACTCTGGGGTGTGCACGAAGACTTTCCCCCTACCGATCCACGTCCTAGTTTTGCTAAGATCCCGCAGACTAACTCAACGAACTCACAACACAAGGGACACAAGATTTATACTGGTTTGGGCCACCGTTGTGGTGTAATACCCTACTCCAATGTGGTGGTGGATTGCCTCTTGGGCTGAGGATGATTAGTACAAGGGGAAGAACAACCTCCTGAGGAGAGGTGCTCTTGTGCTTGGTGGATGTGATTGTGGGGATGAACTAGTTCTAGTCTGAGATGAGGTCGCCCCTAGCTATGGTGGTGGCTAGTCCTATTTATAGTGGCCCTGGTCCTCTCCCCAAATATTGAGTGGGAAGGGAGCCAACAATGGCCAATTTGAAAGGGGACAGCTAGTACAGCTTATCCTGACAAAAGTGGTCTTCGCCTACAAAAGGCTCTGGTGGTGACGCCGCCTTGGGCTCCATGGTGACCTCCGTCTTGCCATCCTACTGGTCTTGGTCTTGTTGCACCAATATGGAAACCTTTGCTTGATGCCTCGGTACTCCGCGCCTGCGCTTGCCCCCTTAGCACCAAAGAGGAAACAAGGACGCTGCGCGCGCTGGCGCGCGCCTGGTCTCGATCGTCACGGCTCACGTCACGAGAACCTCGCGAGGTTTGCCTTGCCCTGATCTCTCCGCCCCTCGTTCCCAGAACACCGACATTTTCCTTTGCTAAAAAAAGGATTGGGCCATCTTGCTGCACCTTATTTACTTTTATTACTTGTTACCGTTACAAAATACCTTATCACAAAACTATCTGTTATCGATAATTTCAGTGCTTGCAGAGAATACCTTGCTGAAAGCTGCTTATCATTTCCTTTTGCTCCTCGTTGGGTTCGACACTCTTACTTATCGAAAGGACTACAGTAGATCCCCTATACTTGTGGGTCATCAAGACTCTTTTCTGGCGTCATTGCCGGGGAGTGATGTGCCTTTGGTAGGTGGAATTTGGTAAGGAAAAATTTATATAGTGTGCTGAAATTTACCGTCACTTGTTACTATGGAAAGTAATCCTTTGAGGGGCTTGTTTGGGGTATCTTCATCCCGACCAGTCGAGCAAAGAGTTGCTCCTCAACCTACTGAACCTACTGAAAATGTTTACTTTGAAATTCCTTCGGGTATGATAGAGAAACTGCTAGCTAATCCTTTTACAGGAGATGGAACATTGCATCCCGATTTGCACCTAATCTATGTGGACCAAGTTTGTGGATTATTTAAGCTTGTAGGTATGCCCGATGATGTTATCAAGAAGAAGGTCTTCTCTTTATCTTTGAAGGGAAAGGCATTGACATGGTTTAGGCTATGTGATGATATTGGATCATGGAACTACAACCGATTGAAATTAGATTTTCATTAGAAGTTTTATCCTATGCATCTCGTGATCGTAATTATATATATAATTTTTGGCCTCGCGAAGGAGAAAGCATCGCTCAAGCTTGGGGGAGGCTTAAGTCAATGTTATATTCATGCCCCAATCATGAGCTCTCAAGAGAAATTATTATTCAAAATTTTTATGCTCGGCTTTCTCTCAATAATCGCACCATGCTCGATACTTCTTGTATTGGTTCTTTTATGATGAAGACTATTGAATTCAAATGGGATTTATTGGAAAGAATTAAACACAACTCTGAAGATTGGGAACCCGACGAAGGTAAGGAGTCAGGTATAACACCTAAGTTTGATTGTGTTAAATCTTTTATGGATACTGATGCTTTTCGTGAATTTAGCTCTAAATATGGACTTGACTATGAGATAATAGCTTCTTTTTTGTGAATCATTTGCTACTCATGTCGATCTCCCTAAGGAGAAGTGGCTTAAATATCATCCTCCCATTGAAGTAAAAGTAGTTGAACTTATTAAAGTTGAATAAAAGACTATCACTTATAATATTGATCCTATTGTCCCTACCGCTTATATTGACAAAACAACCTTTCCTTGCTACAATAAAGGATCATGCTAAAGCTTCAACTGTGGTCAACAAAAGTAACATTAGAACACCTATACCCTCTGAGCAAATTAAAGTTGAACCTAGTATTGCTATGGTTAAAGATCTATTGTCTGATAATATTGATGGGCATGTTATTTACTTTTGTGATGAAGCTGCTAGAATTGCTAGACCCGATAATAAAAATAAACATAGACCTGTTGTAGGCATGCCTGTTATTTCTGTTAAAATAGGAGATCATTTCTATCATGGCTTATGTGATATGGGTGCTAGCGCTAGTGCAATACCTCATTCTTTATATGAAGAAATTATGCATGATATTGCACCTGCTGAGATAGAAGGTATTGATGTTACAATTAAGCTTGCCAATAGAGATATTATTTCACTGATTGGGATTGTTAGAGATGTTGAAGTCTTGTGTGGGAAAGTTAAATATCCTGCTGATTTTCTAGTTCTTGGTTCCCCAGAAGATGACTTTTGTTCCATCATATTTGGTAGACCCTTCTTGAATACTGTTAATGCTAAGATATACTACAAAAGGATATTGTTTCTGTTGGTTTAGGGGATATGTCTCATGATTTTAATTTTGCTAAATTTCATAGACAACCCCATGATAAAGAATTGCATAGTAAAGATGAAATTATTGGTCTTGCTTCTATTGCTGTGCCTCCTAATGATCCTTTAGAACAATATTTGCTAGACCATGAAAATGATATGTTTATGAATGAAAGAAGGGAAATATATGAAGTATTCTTTAAACATGGACCTATTTTGAAACACAACTTGCCTGTTGAAATTCTAGGAGATCCCCCTCCACCCAAGGGCGATCCCGTCTTTGAGCTTAAACCATTGCCTGATACTCTCAAATATGCTTATCTTGATGAAAAGAAGATATATCCTGTTATTATTAGTGCTAACCTTTTAGAGCAAGAAGAAGAGGAATTATTGAAAACTCTGAAGAAGCACCATGCTGCTATTGGATATACTCTTGCTGATCTTAAGGGCATTAGTCCCACTCTATGCCAGCACAAAATAAAATTGGAAAAAGATGCTAAACTGGTTATTGATCACCAATGACGGTTAAATCCTAAGATGAAAGAAGTGGTAAGAAAATAAATACTAAAGCTTCTTGAGGCAGGTATAATTTATCCCGTTGCTGATAGTCAGTGGGTAAGTCCTGTCCATTGTGTCCCTAAGAAGGGAGGTATTACTGTTGTCTCTAATGATAACGGTGAATTGATCCCACAAAGAATTGTTACAGGTTATAGAAAGGTAATTGATTTCTGCAAACTAAATAAAGCTACTAAAAAGGATCATTAACCTTTACCTTTTATTGATCAAATGCTAGAAAGATTGTCCAAACACACACATTTTTGCTTTCTAGATGGTTATTCTGGTTTCTCTCAAATACCTGTGTCAAAAGAGGATCAAGAAAAGACCACTTTTACTTGCCCTCTCGGTACCTTTGCTTATAGACGTATGCCTTTTGGTTTATGTAATGCACCTGCTACCTTTCAAAGATGTATGACTGCTATATTCTCTGACTTTTGCAAAAAGATTGTTGAGGTTTTCATTGATGATTTCTCCGTTTATGGAACATCTTTTGATGATTTCTTAAGCAACCTTGATCGAGTTTTGCAGAGATGTGAAAAAACTAATATTGTCTTGAATTGGGAGAAGTGCCACTTTATGGTTAATGAAGGCATTGTCTGGGGCATAAATTTTCTGAAAGAGGTATTGAAGTTGATAAAGCTAAAGTTGATGCTATTGAAAAGATGTCGTGTCCAAAGGACATTAAAGGTATAAGACGTTTCCTTGGTCATGCCGGTTTTTATAGGAGGTTCATTAAAGACTTCTCAAAAATTTCCAGGCCTCTTACTAATCTCTTACAAAAATATGTTCCTTTTGTCTTTGATGATTATTGTGTAGAAGCATTTGAAATACTTAAGAAAGCCTTGATTTCTGCACCCATTGTTCAGCCTCCTGATTGGAATTTACCCTTTGAAATTATGTGTGATGCTAGTGATTATACTTTAGGTGTTGTTCTAGGACAAAGAGTTGATAAGAAATTAAATGTTATCCAATATGCTAGTAAAACTCTAGAAAGTGCCCAAAGAAATTCTGCTACTACTGAAAAAGAATTCTTAGCAGTTGTGTTTGCTTGTGATAAGTTCAGACCTTATATTGTTGATTCTAAAGTAATTGTTCACACTGATCATGTTGTTATTAAATATCTTATGGAAAAGAAAGATGCTAAACCTAGACTTATTAGATGGGTTCTCCTACTACAAGAATTTGATCTGCATATTATTGATAGAAAGGGAGCTGAGAACCCGTTGCAGACAACTTGTCTAGGTTAGAGAATGTTCTTGATGACCCACTACCTATAGATGATAGCTTTCCTGATGAACAATTAGTTGTCATAAATGCTTCTCGAACTGCTCCATCGTATGCTGATTATGCTAATTACATTGTTGCTAAATTTATACCACCTAGTTTCACATACCAACAAAAGAAAAAGTTTTTCTATGATTTAAGGCATTACTTTTGGGATGACCCACACCTTTATAAAGAAGGAGTAGATGGTGTTATTAGACGTTGTGTACCTGAGCATGAACAGGAACATATCCTACGCAAGTGTCACTCCGAGGCTTATGGAGGACACCATGCTGGAGATAGAACTGCACACAAGGTACTACAATCCGGTTTTTATTGGCCTACTCTCTTCAAGGATGCCCGTAAGTTTGTCTTGTCTTGTGGTGAATGTCAAAGAATTGGTAATATTAGTAGACATCATGAAATGCCTATGAATTATTCACTTGTTATTGAACCATTTGATGTTTGGGGCTTTGATTATATGGGACCGTTTCCTTCCTCTAACGGGTATACATGTATTTTAGTTGATGTTCATTACATTACTAAGCGGGTAGAAGCTACTCCAACTAGTAGTGCTGATCATAACACCTCTATTAAGATGCTTGTCGGTGTCAAAACCGGCGGATCTCGGGTAGGGGGTCCCGAACTGTGCGTCTAAGGCGGATGGTAACAGGAGGCAGGGGACACGATGTTTACCCAGGTTCGGGCCCTCTTGATGGAGGTAATACCCTACGTCCTGCTTGATTGTTCTTGATGATATGAGTATTACAAGAGTTGATCTACCACGAGATCGTAGAGGCTAAACCCTAGAAGCTAGCCTATGGTATGATTGTCTGTTGTCCTACGGACTAAACCCTCCGGTTTATATAGACACCGGAGGAGGCTAGGGTTACACAGAGTTGGTTACAAGGGAGGACATCTACATATCCGTATTGCCTAGCTTGCCTTCCACGCCAAGGAGAGTCCCATCCGGACACGGGACGAAGTCTTCAATCTTGTATCTTCATAGTCCAACAGTCCGGCCAAAGGATATAGTCTGGCTGTCCGGAGACCCCCTAACCCAGGACTCCCTCAGTAGCCCCTGAACCAGGCTTCAATGACGATGAGTCCGGTGCCCAGTATTGACATTGCAAGGCTGGTTCCTCCTCCGAATACTCCATGGAAGATTTTGAACACAAGGATAGTGTCCGGCTCTGCAAAACAAGTTCCACATACCACCATAGAGAGAATAATATTTCCACAAATCTAATCCGCTGACACATTTTGACAGCATGACATCACGCCATGGCCCGGTCATTATTCGAACCGTTTTTCTCAACTAGCATCGCACATATTGCGAGGCAGTTTTCTTGACACGTCTTGTCAAAGCAGAGATCGTGTTCCCCTTATTACGGGATTCTCATCAATATGAACATGGGTAACCCAACCGTTCCCATTGGTATGACTCCTCGATTTTAGGCGTGTCCAAAACGGTCGCGAGGAGGACGCTTGACATTCACCCTTTTTATAAACAGGCCAAGACCTGTCCCTTTTTCCTCTCGCGCTCAATCGAATCCTTTCCCCGCCTTGAGTTCCAACACCCCAGGCTCAGGTCAGGCGCTTCGGACCTTCAACCATGTCCAGATCCAACCTCCAAGGTCGGTGGATGCCTTCCTCTGTCACAGAGGAGGACATCAAGAAGCTGAGAGAGGCCAGATATCTGACCGCCGAAATTTCACACAGGCTGCCCGCCAGAGGGCAGGTCATCCCCACTCCTGAACCCAACGAGAGTGTTGTGTTCGTCTCTCACTTCCTCCGATGACTAGGCCTTGCTCTGGATCCCTTTGTTAGGGGACTCATGTTCTATTATGGGCTGGATTTCCACGATCTGGCCCCGGATTCCCTCCTTCACATCTCGTCATTCATCATCGTATGTGAGGCCTTCCTCCGCATTACCCCTCACTTCGGCCTGTGGCTCAAGGCCTTCAATGTGAAGCTGAAGATGATCGAGGGTCGGCACACAGAGTGCGAAGGTGCCGTAATAAGCAAAAGCACTGATGCTCCATGGCCAGAGGGTTCCTTCCCAGAGGTGTCCAGTTTGTGGCAGCGGGAGTGGTTTTATATCACAGCTCCCCGAAGTGCGAAGTGGGCATCCATCCCTGCCTTTCGCTCGGGCCCCCCACCACAACTGACGTCATGGATCAGCGAGGGGCTAAACTGGGGTCTAGTAAAGGATGTGCCGATATTGCAGAGTCGCATCCGAGATCTCATTGATAGATACGTCAACCCGGTCATGGTGATGCAGGTCATGCTACTTCGCCAGGTCCCGCCTTGCAAATGTAGACCTCTCCGTTTGTGGGAGTTCAACCCGGAGGGACTGCGAACCATTCAACACTTCCTCGGCATGACGCTCGAGGAGATGTACTAGTTGTTCTTGGATCACAAATAAAGTGTCCGGACACCACCGAGGATGCGGGTCTGAGCTGTAATTGCCCGGATACCCAAGTAAGTAATCCCATGGCCGAACACACTACTTCTCTTATTCATCATAACATCATTCTGAAAAGTCGCTCTTTGACCAGGACTGGATAACAAAGGCGAAGATGATTAGGTGTCCGCCCCCCTTCCCGAGGGCTTGGCTAATCCAGTACTAGACAGAATGCTGGAGCCGACGCCTTATCAAGTGCCCTCGAAGGAAGATAAAGGGGGGAATAAAGAGGCCGAAAATGAGCCTCGCTCACTACTCATCCCAACCGGGGGAATGAGCGCCTCTACGAAGGAGGATAACCAGGGAGAAGAATCTGACATTCCCTCTCCCCGAGGAAAGAAGAGGACCACCTCTGAAGATCCAGAAATAGAGGTTTCCAAACGGGGGAAGAAATCTTCACCAGAGGGTCCTGCCTCGGGGGGTACCCTTGCCGCGCAGTGTCCGCAAGGGAATCAACCCTCTACCAAGTTGTAAGTTATCGAAAAGTACTTAGTAGTGAAAATATCCTACCTTACTTCTGAAGACAATAACCGAAGCTTATATCTTGTAGTTCGGATCGTAGCCCTTCTCGACAGAGTTCGTCTTCGGGGGATCTTCTTCCGGAGGTGATGGAGAGCGAAACACCTCCCCTTGCCACCCCGCCTAACAAGGCGGGTGACCCTGAAGTGTCGTCGCGGAGGGTTTCTCCTGATCCGCCAAGGCCAGGGGGCAATCCCTTGGCCACCCGGAGTCCTCAGTATTCGGCTCCTAAAGAGAGCAACAGAAAGAATCCGGGACCGTATAGTGTGCGGTCGGACGCACTGAAGGATCTTCTGGAGAAAGCAGCCATCTCAGAAGCGCATCGTACGCTAATGGGTATGGTAATTGAAAGGATTTTGTCCGCTGAAAGCGGATTGCATGAAGCTTTTATGAGTCTGCTGAAAGGCTTTGAGGTACGTGAAATAGTGTATGTTTTTGATGGTACCGCACACGTTAGGTGTGCCCTATGCAGATAGTAGCCCCTGAGACTCTGGTTGTCGTCGAAAACGGCGGGAAACAGAGGATCATAGTCCCAGGTAATAACCAGTCCACCTTTATGTGCAAGTGGCCGAAGCTCCGGTGGCTAGCCGGACTGATGGGTTTGCCGAGCTAAAGCGGCAACTTGATGCGGCAGATGCCGACATCGTGTTTGTCAATAAGCGGCTTGACAAGGCACATGGTAAGTGATTTCTCCGGTGATCAACGCATAGTAAGAGGAGCAAGATGCCAATATCTTTAATATGTTGTGACTGCAGATGGAGCTACCACCATGGAGACCCTTCAGGCAGAGCTTGCCCGAGCCAAGGAACAAGCAAGGAATAGTGATGCGGCCGCTCTAAGGGCGATCGAAGAGCTGCGGGCCGAACAGTCCGCGCATTGCTAGAGCAAGGAAAGGATAGCCAAGATGGCCATTGAGTTGAAAGATGCCACTGACCATTACCAGCTTCTTGAAAAAGAAAGCCAAGCGAGGGCGACGGACCTAGAGAAGGCCATTGTAGCAGCCAAGGAAGCCTGCTCTAAAATTAGAGCGACGAAGGAGGAGCTGCATCAAGCTGCGAATATTGTGGCTGGGAAGCCCTTCTTGTTGCGGACTAAGTTCGGAGATCCGAAGTATGCTCCTCTTGATCAACTATGGAGTTCTGTGGACGCCTACGTGGATTTGGCGGCAAGTGCTGCTGATGCGGCCGAGTACTTCAAGGATCAAGGAGATCGCGAAGTGGAAAAGCTGTTCTGGTCACAGTTCCATGCTCCAGTGCGTCCGCTGCTGTTGAATGAGCAAATGGTCGAGTGGGCCGAGCTCCATAGGTTGCCGGACTCGCCATGAGGTCCGTTGTGGATCATCTGTGGCCGGGAGGGCCAAGGCCGAATAGTTACTTTAGTTTGGTGCAACAATTCCTTGGTGCTGTGCCACACGTTGATGCTATGAAGAGGTCGGTGTGCATAGAGGGTGCGCGGATGGCCTTTGCCCGTGTCAAGACATACTAGGCAGAGATGGAGGCCACCACTGTTGTAACACAGGGTTCGGCCGTGGGCCGAGTGGTTGCCGAGCATTACTTTGAAGAAGTTCTTGAAGGCGCTCGTTCGATAGAGGCTCAGTGCTCGAAGAATATTATGTTCTAGTGACATGTACTCTCATTGTAAAAACAATGTTTTATTGAGTTATCAAGGCTGTGTTTATACTTTTGCCTGAAAGTATTATGATGCCTCCTGTGTGGCCGTTTATGTATATATGATTATATGTATATAACCTGAAAGTTTGCAGTCGTCGGCTTCCGCCCCCACCCATATAATGCGGGGGTGTTCGCAAAAAACGCGTATTCACACTTGATCCAACGTCTTGGTCCATTAAGGAGGTTGTAGCGCAGTGAACAAGGCAATCAGACTATATTGCTTTAACACTTTCACTTAGCCATAGGAGTTTGACGGTGGGGCTACTATATAGCCCCTGGTAATTCTGCGCTCGTCCGAATACAAGGCGCATACGTACATGACCGGGAAATGGCCCTTCATTAATGCGAAGGAATCCCGAAGATTCCACTGAGTCATCGAGTGGTTGACTAGTCTCGCGCTATATCATGACACTCAGTTTTCGGCTTTCTCCACTGAGGTGCTCATCCGGATGAACCAGGGCACAATCGCAGTAGTTCTCCCAGTGCTACCTTAGCCGATATAGTGGAACGTAAGGTACCAAAACATGGGAGCCAGGCAAACCCAACATTTGACCAAAGACATGATTCGGAGCTGATGCATATAAGGCCAAACTCGCGACGCCGAACATTGCCTAAGGTATTCGGTCTTTATAACATATGCCGAGCTGAATAATGCCCTTAATAATAAACCCCGGGTGTCCAGGTACGTGCAATATCCTGACGTGGCCACATGCCAATACGTCGGCATCCTTCTCGGTTGTATTGAGTATCTGGAGGATGTGAACAACAAGAGACAGTAAAAAAAGGTTTACACAGGGTCTTAATCTAAAAAGAAACCTTTGAGCGGGTCTCTGCTGCACGTCTGCGCCTGTGTCTCCGTTGTGCCGTGTCCTGGATGGGTGTAGCATGATTGTCATCTGTAAAAGAGAAGACCTTAGGTGAAAGTTGCCGTGCCAGAAAATTGCTTATTATCAATAAACCATTAAAATTTAAGATAAGTAAAGTTGAGCCGGACTAGCCCTGATTACACATGGGAAGCCCCTGGTACCGTCTAGGAGGGCTTGATCATCAAACCAATTTCATGTATATGTAGTGGTTCACCAGACTCGTCTAACCGTGTCCGTGGTCTTGACGACCTACCTTTTTTCTCGTTGGTGAGGCTGTCTAGTGCTCGGCGGCTAAAGCCACCACACATTCTTCCGCGTGTAGAGCACGCCCAGTGTTTTCGCTAACTGTGATGGTGCCACGTGGACTGGGCATCTTAAGCTTGAGAGAAGCGTAATGTGGAATTGCATTAAAACGAGTGAAATCCGCTCTTCCGAGTAGTGCCCGATAGCCGCTTCAGAATGGAGCGATGTAGAAAGTTAACCTTTCGCTTCGGAAGTTGTCGGAAGAACCGAATACAACCTCTAGTAATAGAGAGCCCGTGCAGCGGGCCTCTAGGCCTGGTATTACTCCCTTGAAGGTAGTAGTACAGTGGCTTATTTTTGTCGAGTCTATCCCCATTTTGCGGACTGTGTCCTGATATATCAGATTTAGACCACTGCCGCCGTCCATGAGGACTCGTGTGAGATGGTATCCGTTTATTATTGGGTCTAACACCAAGGTAGCCAATCCTTCGTGTCAGATGCTTGTCGCGTGATCCCTGCGATCAAAAGTGATCGAGCAGGCCAACCAGGGGTTGAACCTAGGGGTGACGGGCTCTATGGCGCGTGTGCCTCGGAGTGCATGTTTGCTCCTCCTCTTTGTCACATGGATCATGTTGACTGTTTTAACCTCAGGTGGGAATTTTTCTGTCCTCCAGTGCTTTGCTGGCGAGGCTCGTCCTCGTCTTCGCTTGGTGTCTCCCCCGCTTGTGTTCGGCGTTGAGCTTACCTGCCTGCTTGAAGACCCAGCATTCTCTATGGGTGTGATTTTCAGGTTTATCGTGGGTGCCATGAATCTGACATAGTTTGTCAAGAATCTTGTTTAGGCCAGACGGTCCGTCTCTGCTGCCTTTGAAAGGATTTTTCCGCTGACCTGGTCGAGGGCCTGTAACACCCCCAGTGTCATGCTACAGTAATCACCTTCTAATGATGCCTTGTCATCATTCTTACTGTTGCTAATCTCACTTTGATTCTAATCCAGCCCAGATCTCCAATTCAAATTAAAGTCAAAATTCAAATTTCTCAAACATGAAAACAAAAATGTTCATCATGTGCCAAATATTCCCCAACTAATATTGGTGGTGAACCAACATTTTTGCAAAGGGTTTAAGTGGCCTAAACTACTTAAAACACTGACCTAAGCAATAAATTAAATGCCCTTTTTAATTTATAAAATTGGCAACTATTCCAAAAGCCTCCCAACCTTTTTGTGGCAATGCACTTTAATTCTTTGAAATTGTTTTGGCCAATGGCATAATTTTTTGCAAAGTCATTATTGGCTGAAAAGAAAATGCAAAAGCTGCTGAATATAAAAAGAAAAAGGAAAAGAGAGAGAGAGAGAAAAGGCTCGTGACCCCCCCATTTCCCGAGTGGGCCTCGACCCCGCCGGCCCAGTCGGCCACACCACAGGCCGACCCACTCTCCCGCTCCCCTGGCCTATTAGGCCACTCCCTCCCCGTAACCCTACCCCCGCACGACCCCCACTCCTCGTTCCCCACTCCCCCCACTCTCCCCTCGCTCCTCTTTCCCCCACGATCGATCTGGATCGG
>NC_041386.1:581611216-581618724 GCF_002162155.2 Triticum dicoccoides | reverse complement strand
CTAGCATCGCCCCGCCACCACATCACCGTACTCCTCGCCGGCTCCACCAACTCTCATCGCCCCCTCTCCCCGATCTGGACGGGTCACCCCCAACCCCGTCGTCATCGCCGGTGCTAGGCGCCGCCTCGCCGGTGCTGCCCCACCGCCGCCGCCCTGCACTGGATCGGCCTCGTCGTGGCCTCCTAATCTCCTCCCCGCGGGTCGCCCTGAGCATCGCCGCCCGCTTCTCTTCAACGCTGGTGAGGCCATCGGCCTCTTCCCTTGATCTCTGTCGCAGGCGCCGTTCACCGCCCGCGTGCACATGACCCCGCGCTTGGTGCCCTGCTCGCCGGCCGTCGCCCCCGCCCGACCACAGCCGCCGCGCCCCTGCCGCTTTCCCCCGCGCGCCGTGCCCCCCACCTCAGGCCTCCCACCCCGCTTGCTGCTGCCTTCTAGTTCTGTTGCAGCTGCTGCCGCCGTCCACCAGTCGCCCCGCTGCTGCACCGTGCCTTGCGCGCGCCCCCAACCGCATCCGCGCCAGTGCGCGAGCCACCCACCCACGCCTCTGCTCTGGTCGCAGTCGACGTCCTCGCCGCTCTCGCCACCGCCCCCTGTGGGCACCTCGCCGGCCCCGCCCGCGGCCCCTGTCCGCCGCGGCTCCCCTGGTTGCCGTGTCTGTTGCCACCGCGGTGGCCGCCTCCACCGTGCCCACTCAGAGCCGGGCCCGCCGTCGCCATCCTCGCCCGCAAGCATACCCTCGCCGGCCCGCCACTCGCGCCACCTGCGGCTCGTCGTGCTGCCCTGCTCCGGCCGCTGTCGCCGGCGCCGGGCCACGCGCCGGCCCTTCCCTTCCACCGCTGGCCGCAGCGCCCTGTCGGGCGGGCTGGTGCCCGGCTCCGCCCGCGCCCGTCGCTCGCGCCCGAAGTGGCCTATGGGCCACTGATCTGTGGGTCTTGCCTCCCTGTGGCAATGACAAGTAGGGCCCGCCCCTATGAAACGTTTAAATAAAATAAGATTTTTTTTAAAAAATATATATATATAATAAAAATAATAATAATTAATTAGTAAATTAATTAACATAACTAAAACTTGATTAGGTAGCTAATTAAAACCTAATTAATATGCTAATAAAACTAACTAATGTTGATTAGTGTTTAGTCAATGACAGTTGGGGCCCACATGTCAGGTTGACCCGGTCAACTGCTGACGTCAAGCTGACGTCATGATGATGTCAGCAAACACTATTCTGGATAATGTTGATTTAAATAATTAAATAAATCCTAAAAATTATTTAAATCTTTTAAAATTAATATAAAATAAATCGTAGCTCGGATGAAAAAACTTTGTACATGAAAGTTGCTCAAAACGACGAGACGAATTCGAATATGCAGCCCATTCGTCCGCCACACATCCCTAGCATAGAGAACACACAACTTTCCCCCTCTTTTCCTTTGTCCGGAATCCGCCTAACGCTGGGAATCCATCCTCGGATGTTTATCCCCTCCGTCTGCAACGTGTAGTACTATGTTAGGGCAACCCTAGCTCTGCCCGTCGTCATGTTATGCCTTGTGATGCATTGATTGCTCTATATTTATTATCCCCCCCCCCCTCTTCTCTCTGGTAGACCCCGAGACTGATGATGCCGCTGTGATCAACTACATCACCGACGACCCCTCCTTCTTGTCTGAGCAACCAGGCAAGCAAACCCTCCTTGAGCATTCCGATATCGCCCATTTCTTTCCCTCTCATGCTTGCATTAGAACTGCTACTGCTTTCTGTATGATCCTACTCTGATGCATAGCCTGTTTTGTTACCCGCTTTCATACCTTACCTGCTTATCCTAAACTGCTTAGTATAGGTTGGTTAGTGATCCATCAGTGACCCCACCTTGTCTCAGTTGCCCTGCTTTATGTTTGATGACTCAATCAGCACGATCGACGTCCAGGCCCCGACACTTCACATCACCCCTAGTTGTACGACTCTGCAGAGCTACAATCGAGTGCCGAGGGTGAGACCTCTTCAACACTTCTGTTATTAACCTATAGTGTAGTTATTCAGTCGTGATCATCGAGGGTGATTTCCTCCTTAACCACTTCCTATACGGCTCTGTCGTGCAACCCCTCAAGTGTGAACCTTGAGGCTGGATCCTCTTACGTTCACCTTGATGATTACATCGAGTGGAATTCACCGGGGGTGATTCCTCGGGTTTTCCCCTTGCTGTTTGTACACACGGATACTTGGACTTTACCCCCTGATACTTGGAAAGATGGGTCGACCCTGAGGGGTACCCGCGCGAGCTTAATTGCGAGCGATGTGGAGACGGGTTGACCTGGAAGGTGCCCGTGAGATACTTACGAGGCGTGCCCGGGCATTCTTAGCCCCTGCCGCAAGTACTCGAGACGGGGCGACGGGGTCACATTGATCATGAGTCTCTGCTCATTACCGCGCGTTCCTAATCCACTACGATTTGGATATTTGATCCAAGGGGCCTCTCGCCTGCTAGCACTAACCATCACGTGGGCATAGTATGGGTGTTCTGCGTCGTATGCATCAACTGAAGCTTAATAGATGTTAGCGACTGAGCGGCGTGTGCCGGGTTGGACTGCGTAAGCACCTGCCTTGTTGAAGGAGGTAGCTAGGTCTGCTCACCGGCCGCCCACGCAACATGCAGGAGTTCCTGGGGAGATGGCTCATGACCCCTGGGGGCATAGGTTTAGTCCGGCGTGCTGGCCTCTCTATTAAGCCTAGGTCGGGTTGCGGCGTATTGTTTGGCCGAGGCCGGGCATGACCCAGGAAAGTGTGTCCGGCCGGAGTTAATCGAGCGTGGTGGGTAAGTTGGTGCACCCCTGCAGGGAAGAAAACATCTATCGATAGCCTGTCCTACGGTAACGGACACTTGGAGTTGTATCCCGATCGATACAACTAGAACTGGATGCTGATGAGAATTGGATTGTGATAATAACTGGATAGTATGGCTCTGGGATTGCTTTCTCGCAGGGAGTCAAGAAATGATCTCTGGCCGAGGTTGATAACACTACTACTACTTTACTTTATGCTACTCTACTCCCTCCTGTTGCTGCAAGATGGTGGTTTCCAGAAGATGCTAGTCTTCGATAGGACTAAGCCTTCTCCCTATTCTGGCATTTCTACAGCCCAGTCCACATATACAACCCATTCCTTTGATATAGATGCATACTTAGTTTAGATCTGATGTAAGTCTTGCGAGTACTTTGGATGAGTACTCACGGTTGCTTTGCTACTTCTTTTTCCCCATACCCGTTTGTTGCGACCAGATGACGGATCCCAGGAGCCAGATGACGCCACTGATGACTACTGCTACCCCGAGGGTGCCTACTACTATGTGACGACCGTTGACGACTTGTAGTAGTTAGGAGGCTCCCAGGCAGGAGGCCTTGCCTTTTCGATCAATGTTGTTTTTGTGCTAGCCCTCTTAAGGCAAACTTGTCTAACTTATGTCTGTACTTAGATATTGTTGCTTCCGCTGACTCTTTGTGTTTTTGAGCTTATGTATTCGAGCCCTCGAGGCCCCTGGCTTGTAATATAAAGCTTGTATTATTTTAATTTGTGTCTAGAGTTGTGTTGTGATATCTTCCCGTGAGTCCTTGATCTTGATCATACACATTTACGTGTATGATTAGTGTATGATCTTATTGAGGGCGTCACAAGTTGGTATCAGAGCCGACTGCCTGTAGGTAGCCCCCTTTCCAACTCCTTGGCCGAAGTTGAGTCTAGTCACTGGAAAACTTTTACTAACATGGCTGTGCAGCCCATGGGCCCACGTCGCCATTGGGTGGTATTAGGATCTTTTATTCCTCGTCTATACTCTGGGACTCTGATCTCTCTTCTATTCGGGTTAAATCAATTTTGCTAAATCTAACTTTAGGATCTCATGATCACTTTCACCCGGAGAGCACCTTATTACCAATGATCGTCTGCTGCACCAGAAGATTCCGAGGTTACTCTACGATGTTCTCCCGAGACACTCGTACCCACCGCTTTTGCAAGTCCCTTCCACCGACAACCCCTATGGATAACACCATACAACTATCGTTCATACTTCCATTCCCCGTTGCTCTTGTTATTACAAGATGCCCCGAAATACTCTCCATTGCCCCGAGAACCCTTTGAGCTTACTGCCTTGCAGTTCTTCACCACATGAATACCCCTACGGATAATTCCTCGCACTTATCGAGTACTCGCTCATCCCTAGTTGTTCTTGTGTTTCACAAAATTCTTCAAAATACTATCCGATCTTCTAAAAATCCTTAGTAACTATTGCTCTGCAAATACTTGTCTGCTTGCATTATGGATGCTTTCCATATGTGTAGCAATATTAATTAGTATCCTTTGACACCATCATTTTGATTCTATCGATTCAACATGTGTGTGAAAGAACGCAATCATCAGTTGATCCTTCTAAATTATCTTTCGGCTCAGACGTCATTTTGAACATGAGATGGTTCTCGACCAATCTATTTGTCATTGGTTGTGCCCCTAGGTCTGTTCTACTTATCCATCCTGGATCAGAGCGTCTGCTTCTGATCCTTCGTTTTGGAAATCATAAGTCTTTTTTTACCTAAGCATCGATTTATTCAGATGTTCCATAATCTGATCTCCTTGCTGTCTTTCTTCCTCTGGTTAAATATTGATGCTCACATCAGATCCCTTGTGGACCACCAGACCCCTTTTTCGGATTTTATCCGACAACGTCCTTCATATTCAATAAGCTTGTGAGCCTTTCCTCGGATACATAATGCTTTTGGTAAATTGTATCCTCCGCTTTCTCAAGCATGCTCTACTACCGAGCTTGTGTTATTTATTCTTGGAATTTATGATATAGGTTCCTAAGATGCCCGATGGGTTGAACCTATGCCTTCCCTAATCAGTGGGAACTTGAAAGTTATGCGGGTTATACTCTACTGGCTTTTCATCAGATAAAATTTCAATACTACAGCTTCATCAAGAGCGAGAGGTAAAATGAAAGGTTATGCATTGTAGAAGTGGGAGTCGACCCTGAACCTCTGTGTTCATGCCCATGGACACGATGTGGAACTTATCATGAAAGCTTCTTGCAAGGATATTTAATCATTTGGTAATTCTTCCGGTATCGTAAATTGGATCCCTTGCAGTTATGGTCCCGACCATATTTCCTCCTTGATCCCATTTACTGGCTAAGTTAAAATTACTTATCCTCTGCAAATTTTTCCCCCTGTCCAACCTCTACTCCGATTTACCTTCTGGCATTACACCTAGTACTTGATACTGGGAAGCTTTATACCCCATCACATCATTCCTAGCCTGATCGGCTATATGTTTATCATGTCAACTTTTTAACTGTGCTACCTGGTCCTTATGCCCGGAGCAACTTCCGACGATGAGCTAAGCTTACGTCGATCTTCCTCATCTTATCATTTTACCTCGAACAACAATCTTGACTTTGAGCTTGTGTCGAATCCGTGGTTCTCATAGCCCTTCACTTCTTCCTTCCTTTTCTGCTCGGTGACATCTTCATGAAATCTCTCGACAAATGTGTCGTGATCATCATCAACATTCTGAGCTTTTCCAGGATATCAATCGAATTCATGGTGAGAAATACAATTCCCCCCTCGATGATTTATGTTATCATCATAACATTCTTGCCTTCCCCAACACAAACTTGTTCATATAATTTCGGAAATACATCCTTTTGGCATGACGATGGATTGTGGCTGAGCCCGTGGGCCACACCCTCATCTTTTCCCTGCTAAAATTGTATGACTTATTTTCTAAGTTGTTTCCGATGGATCCTTGGTGTATCCAAAGTCCGACCTTGCTTGAATACCAAGTCAATGCTATCTCGAAGCTTGTCTGTGGTACTCCGATTTTCAACGAGCCCAATGCTAAATGTTTCCTGCTCAATTACCCAAACACCACTTTATGGGTAACGTCATGAAAATTCCTCTCCCCTTACCTAAGTAGTTTTATAACTTCTATCCGGTATTGGATATCATACTCTGCTTGTTCTTGGGAAGGATATACCCCTGAAATATGTGTTTAAGCACATTTTCCTTTCCATTGTTCTGTTTAATCTGATAATCACATTTTCCTTTCCATATTTTTGTTTAACCTTCTTGAGGTTTATATGATCTAAGAAGTAATACATCACTGCTTTTATAAACACCTCGATGTACTACTTGGTCAGAATACGCCTGTTACTATTGATGGTGGCATTCCGGTAGCCACCGATGGACGAGAACTTTGCCTATTGGTCCGCCTCGTTCAACGAGTAGGAAAATGGTTCTCTTCGTCCCTTGCCCTTGGTACCAACGTTGTTGCCGACATAACTGACAGGCTACCCTCTGACATGCCTTGCTATCATAATCGTGCAAGATGTCAGCACTCTTCCTACTTTTAACCCACAAGGTGGGCCCATAACCCACAGTTTCACAGGATCGAAACCTGACTCTCCTGTACCCCTGTTTCTAAGGTTATTCCTCCCGCTTGGCTTCGTATCATGTCACGAGCCACCTTCCGAGAGATGATCTATTCCTGATGCTCTGAACCCCTTTCTCACACTCTGTTCAGGTATCGATCGTTTGTCCATTCGCTTGAAACTTCCTATTGTACCTTCATATTTTCCTCTCGATGTTTTATTAAGTTTCAACTCGAGGGATACTTCTGCCACATTCCCTGAATTGTTCATCTAATAATTAAACCTATAAGGGTCAGTTCTCCTGAAGTTACTCTTTACTTCCCCACTTAAATCTCGGGACGAGATTTCTTGTAGTGGAGGAGATTTGTAACACCCCCAGTGTCATGCTACAGTAATCCCCTTCTAATGATGCCTTGTCATCATTGTTACTGTTGCTAATCTCACTTTGATTCTAATCCAGCCCAGATCTCAAAATCAAATTTAAGTCAAAATTCAAATTTCTCAAACATGAAAACAAAAATGTTCATCATGTGCCAAATATTCCCCAACTAATATTGGTGGTGAACCAACATTTTTGCAAAGGGTTTAAGTGGCCTAAACTACTTAAAACAGTGACCTAAGCAATAAATTAAATGCCCTTTTTAATTTATAAAATTGGTAACTATTCCAAAAGCCTCCCAACCTTTTTGTGGCAGTGCACTTTAATTCTTTGAAATTGTTTTTGCCAATGGCATAATTTTTTGCAAAGTCATTATTGGCTGAAAAGAAAATGCAAAAGCTGCTGAATATAAAAAGAAAAAGGAAAAGAGAGAGAGAGAGAGAGAGAGAGAGAGAGAGAGAGAGAGAGAAAAGGCCCCTGACCCCCCATTTCCCCACTTGGCCTCGACCCCGCCGGCCCAGTCGGCCACACCACAGGCCGACCCACTCTCCCGCTCCCCTGGCCTATTAGGCCACTCCCTCCCCGTAACCCTACCCCCTCACGACCCCCACTCCTCGTTCCCCACTCCCCCAACTCTCCCCTCGCTCCTCTTTCCCCCACGATCGATCTGGATCGGGGCGCTCAACCCCCCCGAACCCGCTGAACCAACCCCCCGAT
>NC_041386.1:581582044-581610929 GCF_002162155.2 Triticum dicoccoides | reverse complement strand
CCCCGATCCCCAACGCCGGCGCCCATCCCTAGCATCGCCCCGCCACCACGTCGCCGTACTCCTCGCCGGCTCCACCAACTCTCACTGCCCCCTCTCCCCGATCTGGACGCGTCGCCCCCAACCCCGTCGTCATCGCTGGCGCTAGGCGCCGCCTCGCCGGTGCTGCCCCACCGTCGCCGCCCTGCACTGGATCGGCCTCGTCGTGGCCTCCTCATCTCCTCCCCGCGGGTCGCCCCCGAGCCTCGCCACCCGCTTCTCTTCAACGCTGGTGAGGCCATCGACCTCTCCCCTCGATCTCTGTCGCAGGCGCCGTTCACCGCCCGCGCGCACATGACCCCGCGCTTGGTGCCCGGCTCGCCGGTCGTCGCCCCCGCCCGACCACAGCCGCCGCGCCCCTGCCGCTTTCCCCTGCGTGCCGCGCCCCCCACCTCAGGCCGCCCACCCCGCTTGCTGCTGCCTTCTACTTCTGTTGCAGCAGCTGCCGCCGTCCACCAGTCGCCCCGCTGCTGCACCGTGCCTTGCACGCGCCCCCAACCGCATCCGCGCCAGTGCGTGAGCCACCCACCCGCGCCTCTGCTCTAGTCGCAGTCGACGTCCTCGCCACTCTCGCCACCGCCCCCTGTGGGCACCTCACTGGCCCCGCCCGCGGCCCCTGTTCGCCGCGGCTCCCCTGGTTGCCGTGTCTGTTGCCACCGCGTTGTCCGCCTCCACCGTGCCCGCTCAGAGCCGGGCCCGCCGTCGCCATCCTCGCCCGCAAGCACACCCTCGCCGGCCCGCCACTCGCGCCACCCGCGGCTCGTCGTGCTGCCCTGCTCCGGCCGCTGTCGCCGGCGCTGGCCCACGCGCCGGCCCTTCCCTTCAACCGCTGGCCGCAGCGCCCTTTCGGGCCGGCTGGTGCCCGGCTCCGCCCGCGCCCGTCACTCGCGCCCGCAGTGGCCTATGGGCCACTGATCTGTGGGTCTTGCCTCCCTGTGGCAATGACAAGTGGGGCCCGCCCCTATGAAACGTTTAAAATAAAATAAGATTTTTAAAAAAATATATATATATAATAAAAATAATAATTAATTAATTAGTAAATTAATTAACATAACTAAAACTTGATTAGGTAGCTAATTAAAACCTAATTAATATGCTAATAAAACTAACTAATGTTGATTAGTGTTCAGTCAATGACAGTTGGGGCCCACATGTCAGGTTGACCCGGTCAACTGCTGACGTCAAGCTGACGTCATGATGATGTTAGCAAACACTATTCTGGATAATGTTGATTTAAATAATTAAATAAATCCTAAAAATGATTTAAATCTTTTAAAATTAATATAAAATAAACCGTAGCTCGGATGAAAAAACTTTGTACATGAAAGTTGCTCAGAACGACGAGACGAATTCGAATACACAGCCCATTCGTCCGCCAAACATCCCTAGCATAGCGAACACACAACTTTCCCCCTCTTTTCCTTTGTCCGGAATCCTCCTAACGCTGGGAATCCATCCTCGGATGTTTATCCCCTCCGTCTGCAACGTGTAGTACTACGTTAGGGCAACCCAAGCTCTGCCCGTCGTCATGTTATGCCTTGTGATGCATTGATTGCTCTGTATTTATTGTTTCTTCCCCCTCTTCTCTCTGGTAGACCCCGAGACTGATGATGCCGCTGTGATCGACTACATCACCGACGACCCCTCCTTCTTGTCTGAGCAACCAGGCTAGCAAACCCTCCTTGAGCATTCCGATATCGCCCATTTCTTTCCCTCTCATGCTTGCATTAGAACTGCTACTGCTTTCTGTATGATCCTACTCTGATGCATAGCCTGTTTTGTTACCCGCTTTCATACCTTACCTGCTCATCCTAAACTGCTTAGTATAGGTTGGTTAGTGATCCATCAGTGACCCCACCTTGTCTCAGTTGCCCCGCTTTATGTTTGATGACTCAATCAGCACGATCAACGTCCAGGCCCCGACACTTCACATCACCCCCTAGTTGTACGACTCTGTAGAGCTACAATCGAGTGCCGAGGGTGAGACCTCTTCAACACTTCTGTTATTAACCTATAGTGTAGTTATTCAGTCGTGATCATCGAGGGTGATTTCCTCCTTAACCACTTCCTATACGGCTCTGTCGTGCAACCCCTCAAGTGTGAACCTTGAGGCTGGATCCTCTTACGTTCACCTTGATGATTACATTGAGTGGAATTCACCGGGGGTGATTCCTCGGGTTTTCCCCTTGCTGTTTGGACACACGAATACTTGGACTTTACCCCCTGATACTTGGAAAGTCAGGTCGACCCTAAGGGGTACCCGCGTGAGCTTAATTGCGAGCGATGTGGAGACGGGTTGACCTGGAAGGTGCCCGTGAGATACTTACGAGGCATGCCCGGGCATTCTTAGCCCCTGCCGCAAGTACTCGAGATGGGGCGACGGGGTCACATTGATTGTGAGTCTCTGCTCATTACCGCGCGTTCCTAATCCACTATGATTTGGATATTTGATCCAAGGGGCCTCTCGCCTGATAGCACTAACCATCACACGGGCATAGTATGGGCATTCTGCGTCGTATGCATCAGCCGAAGCTTAATAGACGTTAGTGACTGAGCGGCGTGTGCCGGGTTGGACTGCGTAAGCACCTGCCTTGTTGAAGGAGGTAGCTAGGTCTGCTCACCGGCCGCCCACGCAACATGCAGGAGTTCCTGGGGAGATGGCCCATGACCCCTGGGGGCATAGGTTTAGTCCGGCGTGCTGGCCTCTCTATTAAGCCTAGGTCGGATTGCGGCATATTGTTTGGCCGAGGCAGGGCATGACCTAGGAAAGTGTGTCCGGCCGGAGTTAATCGAGCGTGGTGGGTAAGTTGGTGCACCCCTGCAGGGAAGAAAACATCTATCGATAGCCTGTCCTACGGTAACGGACACTTGGAGTTGTATCTCGATCGATACAACTAGAACTGGATGCTGATGAGAATTGGATTGTGATAATAACTGGATAGTATGGCTCTGGGATTGCTTTCTCGCAGGGAGTCGAGAAATGATCTCTGGCCGAGGTTGATAACACTACTACTACTTTACTTTATGCTACTCTACTCCCTCCTGTTGCTGCAAGATGGTGGTTTCCAGAAGATGCTAGTCTTCGATAGGACTAAGCCTTCTCCCTATTCTGGCATTTCTGCAGCCCAGTCCACATATACAACCCATTCCTTTGATACAGATGCATATTTAGTTTAGATCTGATGTAAGTCTTGCGAGTACTTTGGATGAGTACTCACGGTTGCTTTGCTACTTCTTTTTCCCCATACCCGTTTGTTGCGACCAGATGACGGATCCCAGGAGCCAGATGACGCCACTGATGACTACTGCTACCCCGAGGGTGCCTACTACTATGTGACGACCGTTGACGACTTGGAGTAGTTAGGAGGCTCCCAGGAAGGAGGCCTTGCCTTTTCGATCGATGTTGTTTTTGTGCTAGCCTTCTCAAGGCAAACTTGTCTAACTTATGTCTGTACTCAGATATTGTTGCTTCCGCTAACTCTTGTGTTTTCGAGCTTATGTATTCGAGCCCTCGAGGCCCCTGGCTTGTAATATAAAGCTTGTATTATTTTAATTTGTGTCTAGAGTTGTGTTGTGATATCTTCCCGTGAGTCCTTGATCTTGATCGTACACATTTGCATGTATGGTTAGTGTACGATTGAATCAAGGGTGTCACAGAGCCCCTGAATCCGGCGTTTACCGTTGTATTATCTGGGCTATCTTCTTTATTTCGATGCTTGCTTTTATTGCGTCGTGGTTTTCCATTGCCATCCCTGACTTCGGATCTGCTTGGGTCGCTGGTGCTACTGCGGGCTAACCAGCTGTATTCGCCCGCGCAAAAGCGGGTCATGAGACTTGTTAGAGCTGCCATTGTTCTCGGTTTTCCTTGGCCAAGGTGTCTGGCAAGCCATTCGTCTTGGACGCTGTGTTTGAAAGCTGTTATGGCTTCGGCGTCCGGACAGTCGACGATTTGGTTCTTCTTGGTGAGAAACCTGTTCCGAAGCTTTCGGGCGGACTCTCCGAACTGTTGAATTATATGACTTAAATCGTATGCATCCGGAGGTCGGACGTAGGTCCCTTGAAAATTAGCCCGAAAAGCGTCCTCGAGCTCCTCCCAACTTCCATTTGAATTTTCGGGGAGGCTTTTCAGCCAGTGCCGAGCTGGTCCTTTAAGCTTGAGGGGCAAGTATTTAATGGCATGGAGATCGTCTCCGTGAGCCATATGGATATGGAGGATAAAGTCCTCAATCTAGACCCAGGGTCTGTGGTCCCGTCGTACGCCTCTATGTTCACTGGTTTGAATCCTTCTATGAATTCGTGGTCTAGCACCTCATCGGTGAAGCGTAGGGGGTGTGTAGCACCCCTGTACTTGGATGTACCATGGCGTTCGGACAGTTGTGGTATTTGGTTTTGATTTTGTGCCGGAGCACGCTTCATAGATCCATAGATGGATCTGGTCGTACCGGATTTTTGGCGCAAGTCCTCACGTACATCGTGTGTTGACTTATGAGTGTATTTGTTATCCGCTCTATCATGGTCACAAGGTGGTGGATCCGGCCGGTTGGCCATTTCATTTTTTGGCTGTGTGGGCTCTAAGGCCTCGTCGTCGAATTCAGGTAACAACTTGCGCTTTGGATAGCTCTTTGTGTGGCAACTTCCACCATACTTTGCTTCGTTGTTGAGCACTTTGTTCCACCTGCTGTTCTATGTATTTTGTGCGGCTTTAAGCCTTTGCTTCTGCTTCTTCAGACTCCTCGCTGTGGCAATAAGCCTTCTGCGGAGGTTCTCTTGCTCCAAGTGCGTTTCCGAGATGATGTGTGCATCTTCGTCCGGACTGTTTTCCTCCCCAGAGGGGGTTTGATGAGGTTTATACTCGGCGTCGCCGTGTTTGGACGTCGGATCCGTACTATGTTCGCCGCTTGCAGCTTCATCGTGCTCTGCCGCCGGGGCAATGTGGTTGTCGTTTCCTCTGGAGTCAACTGGAGTGTTATTTTCTCTTGCGCTGTTATCGCTGTTTTTCCTATGGCGGGACTTAGAGCGGCGCCGCTGACGTCGGTGCTTGCGTTACTTCTTGGAGGGGCCATCCTCCGTTGTCTCTTCGCCATTGCCTTCTTTGGGTGTATCCACCATGTATATGTCATGTGATGAAGTGGCTATCCGGCGCCCTGTGGGCGCTGGTTCCTGTTCGTCTCCTGCATCTTCGTCCATGCCGTCGATGTCTTCGGAGTCGAAGTTGAGCATGTCGGTTAAGTCGTCGACAGTGGCTACTAAGTGAGTGGCGGGTGGGGAGCGAATTTCTTTGTCGTCCATATCCCATTCTAGTCGGACATAGTTCGGCCAAGGTTCTCCTGACAAGGAGAGAGACTTTAATGAATTTAGCACATCACCGAAAGGCAAGTGCTGAAAGATATCCGCGGAGGTGAACTCCATGATCGGCGCCCAGTCGAATTCGATGGGCACGGATGCAGGCGACTCGGAGTCCGTGGCCGGAGACGAATGCAGTGATTTGGCGACACGGCTCTCGTAAGGGGTGAAGTCAGTATCCGGCTCCATCGCCACTAAGAGTGCGGCCTCCATGGCGGGGTCTATCCCTCCGTCCTTGGATGGCGCAATTTGCTCCAGATTGAAGGCCAGAGTAGTTGCAGATGCGATCTCCCGAACACTGTCCGACGGCAGAGTTATGTCGTGCTCGCCGTGACTGTGTAGCGCATCTGACACGGGCTCAAATCCTTCGAAGATCAAGTCTCCGCGGATGTCGGCAGTGTAGTTTAAGTTTCCGAATCTGACCTGATGGCCAGGGGCGTAGCTCTTGATCTGCTCCAGATGGCCAAGCGAATTGGCCCATAGTGCGAAGCCGCCGAATACAAAGATTTGTCCGGGGAGGAAAGCCTCACCCTGGACCGCACCGCTACTGATGATCGAAGGAGCCATCAAGCCTTATGGTGACGACACAGTGGAACTCTCAATGAAAGCACCAATGTCGGTGCCAAAACCGGCGGATCTCGGGTAGGGCGTCCCGAACTGTGCGTCTAAGGCGGATGGTAACAGGAGGCAGGGGACACGATGTTTACCCAGGTTCGGGCCATCTTGATGGAGGTAATACCCTACGTCCTGCTTGATTGTTCTTGATGATATGAGTATTACAAGAGTTGATCTACCACGAGATCGTAGAGGCTAAACCCTAGAAGCTAGCCTATGGTATGATTGTCTGTTGTCCTACGGACTAAACCCTCTGGTTTATCTAGACACCGAAGGGGGCTAGGGTTACACATAGTCGGTTACAAGGGAGGAGATCTACATATCCATATTGCCTAGCTTGCCTTCCACGCCAAGGAGAGTCCCATCCAGACAGAGGACGAAGTCTTCAATCTTGTATCTTCATAGTCCAACAGTCCGGCCAAAGGATATAGTCCGGCTGTCTGGAGACCCCCTAACCCAGGACTCCCTCAATGCTTAAAGAAGTTTTTTTCGAGGTTTGGAGTCCCTAGATACTTAATGACTGATGGTGGTTCACATTTTATTGATGGTGCTTTTCATAAGATGCTTGCTAAGTATGATGATAATCATAGAATTGCATCTCCATATCATCCACAATCTAGTAGTCAAGTAGAACTAGGTAATAGAGAGCTTAAATTAATTTTGCAAAAGACTGTTAATAGATGTAGAAAGAATTGGTCAAAGAAACTTGATGATGCATTATGGGCTTATAGAACTGCATATAAAAATCCTATGGGTATGTCTCCGTATAAAATGGTTTATGGAAAAGCATGTCACTTACCTCTCAAACTAGAACATAAGGCATATTGGGCCATTAAAGAGCTCAATTATGACTTCAAACTTGCCGGTGAGAATAGACTATTTGACATTAGCTCACTTGATGAATGGGGAACCCAGGCCTATGAGAATGCCATACTGTTTAAAGAAAAAGTTGGAAGATGGCATGACAAAAGGATACAAAAACATGAGTTTAATGTAGGTGATTATGTATTGTTATACAACTCTCATTTCAGATTTTTTGCAAGAAAACTTCTCTCTAAATGGAAGGTCCTTACGTTATCGAGGAGGTCTATCGTTCCGGTGCCATAAAAATCAACAACTTCGAAGGCACAAATCCGAGGGTGGTGAACGGTCAAAGAATCAAACATTATATCTTAGGTAATCCTATAAATGTTGAAACTAATGTTATTGAAACCGTAACCCCGGAGGAGTATATAAGGGACACCTTCCAGAATGTTTTAGCCTCCGAAAAGGAAGAGGTATGTGGTACGGTAAGTAAACCGACTCCAAAACTATTCTAATAGCAATTTTTCTCCGTTTTGGAATATTTAAGAAAATAGGAAAATACGAAGCAGTCTGGAAAGGACACGAGGCGTCCACGAGGGTGGAGGGCGCGCCCTACCCCCTGGGCTTGCCCCCTACCTCGTGGGCACCTCGTGTGCCCTCCGGACTCCGTTTTCTTGCACGATACTTCTTTTGGTCAGTAAAAAATCATTATATAATCTCCCAAAGGTTTTGACCACCGTACCACGTAAATATCCTCTGTTTTTGTTTTGAGCTGTTCTGCTACAGATTTAGATCAAGATGTCTTCTCAAGAGTCAGTCGGGAAGAGCCGGGTGTCCCATCCGACACCGGGACCAGGAACAAATAGTGATGCTGACCACTTTGGGCCTCAATGGAGGAAGAGATGGAGGCCGACTTGAAAAGGATAGATGCCATGGAAGAGAATCGTATCTTGAGGGGCATCATCGCCAAGAATATCACATCACCACCTCCAAAGAAAGATACATAAATACATGGGTATGGGCACTCCCCTTGGAAACCGCCAAGCTTGGGGGAGTGCCCCGGTATCGTATCACCATCATACTTTTATCTTTACCGTTTTTCTTAGTTCGATTGTCGGTGTCAAAACCGGCAGATCTCGGGTAGGGGGTCCCGAACTGTGCGTCTAGGCGGATGGTAACAGGAGGCAGGGGACACGATGTTTACCCAGGTTCGGGCCCTCTTGATGGAGGTAATACCCTACATCCTGCTTGATTGTTCTTGATAATATGAGTAGTACAAGAGTTGATCTACCACAAGATCGAAGAGGCTAAACCCTAGAAGCTAGCCTATGGTATGATTGTTGTTGTTGGTCCTACAGACTAAACCCTTCGGTTTATATAGACACCGGAGGGGGCTAGGGTTACATAGAGTCGGTTACAAGGAAGGAGATCTACATATCCGTATTGCCAAGCTTGCCTTCCACGCCAAGGAGAGTCCCATCCGGACACGGGACGAAGTCTTCAATCTTGTATCTTCATAGTCCAACAGTCTGGCCAAAGGATATAATCCGGCTGTCCGGATACCCCCTAATCCAGGACTCCCTCAGTAGCCCCTGAACCAGGCTTCAATGACGATGAGTCTGGCATGCAGATTGTCTTCGGCATTGCAAGGCGGGTTCCTCCTCTGAATACTTCATAGGAGATTTTGAACACGAGGATCGTGTCCGGCTCTGCAAAACAAGTTCCACATACCACTGTAGAGAGAATAATATTTCCATAAATCTAATCTACTTACGTACCCTGTAGTGTGACATCACACCATAGCCAGGTCTTTATTCGAATCGTTTTTCATAACCAATCTCAGCGTGTTTCACGAGGCGGTTTCCTTGGCATGTCTTGTCGAAGCAGAGATCGTGTCCCCTTTATTACGGGATTCTCATCAATACAGACGTGGGTAACCCAACCATGCCTACTGGTAGGACTCCTAGATCTTAGGCAAGTCCCAAACGGCCACGAGGAGGACACTTGATATTCACCCTATTTATAAAGGGGACAAGGCTTTTTCTTTTTTCCTTCTCGTGCTCGATCAAATCCTTCCCCCGCCTCAAGTTCTAACACCCAAAACTCAGGTCAGGTGCTTCGGACCTTCAACTATGTCCGGATCCAACCTTCAAGGTCGGTGGATGCCTTCCTTCGTCATGGAGGAGGACATCAAGAGGTTGAGAGAGGCCAGATATCTGAC
This sequence comes from Triticum dicoccoides, assembly GCF_002162155.2. NCBI lineage: Eukaryota > Viridiplantae > Streptophyta > Magnoliopsida > Poales > Poaceae > Triticum > Triticum dicoccoides. Next base: position 581,601,910 of record NC_041386.1, on the reverse strand, counting down.
CGCCAAAATTTCGCATCGGCTGCCCACCCGAGGGCAGGCCTTCCCTACTCCCGAACCCAACGAGAGCGTCATGTTCGTCTCCCACTTCCTCCAAGGACTAGGCCTCGCTCTGGATCCCTTTGTTAGGGGTCTTATGTTCTATTACGGGCTAGATTTTCACGATTTGGCCCCGGATTCCCTTCTTCACATCTCGACATTTATTGTCGTATGTGGGGCCTTCCTCCGCATTACCCCTCACTTAAGCCCGTGGCTCAAGGCCTTCGATGTGAAGCCGAAGATGATTAAGGGGCAACATGCAGCGTGCAGAGGTGCTTCAATAAGCAAAATTGCTGATGCTCCATGGCCCGAGGGTTACTTCCCAAAGGTGACTGGATTGTGGCAGCGAGAGTGGTTCTACATCACAGCTCCCCGAAGTGCCAAGTGGGTAGCTGCCCCCACCTTTCGCTCAGGCCCCCTACCACAACTGATGTCATGGATCAGCAGGGGGTTGAGCTGGGGTCCAGCCAAGGACGTGCCAATACTACAAAGCCGTATCCGAGATCTCTTTGAGAGAGATTTCAGTCTGGTTATGGTATTGCTGTTGGGGAACGTAGTAATTCCAAAATTTCCTACGCACACGCTAGATCATGGTGATGCATAGCAACGAGAGGGGAGAGTGTTGTCTACGTACCCTCGTAGACCGACAACGGAAGCGTTATGACAACGCGGTTGATGTAGTCGTACGTTTACACGACCCGACCGATCAAGCACCGAAACTATGGCACCTCCGAGTTCTAGCACACGTTCAGCTCGATGACAATCCCCGGACTCCGATCCAGCAAAGTGTCGGGGAAGAGTTCCGTCAGCATGATGGCGTGGTGATGATTTTGATGTTCTACCGTCGCAGGGCTTCGCCTAAGCACCGCTACAATGTTATTGAGGAGTATGGTGGAGGGGGGCACCGCACACGGCTAAGAGAATGATCACGAAGATCAACTTGTGTGTCTATGGGGTGCCCCTGCCCCCGTATATAAAGGAGTGGAGGAGGGGAGGGCCGGCCCTCTCTATGGCGCGCCCTAGGGGAGTCCTACTCCCACCGGGAGTAGATTCCCCCTTTCCTAGTCCAACTAGGAGTCCTTCCAAGTAGTAGGAGTAGGAGACAAGAAAGGGGAAGAGGGAAGAGAAGGAAGGAGGGCGCGCTGCCCCTCCCCCTAGTCCAATTCGGACTAGTCAATGGGGGGGCGCGTGGCCTGCCTCTCCCTCTCCCCTAAAGCCCAATAAGGCCCATATACTTCTTCTCCCGTATTCCCGTAACTCTCCGGTACCCCGAAAAATACCCGAACCACTCGGAACCTTTTCGATGTCCGAATATAGTCGTCCAATATATCGATCTTTACGTCTCGACCATTTGGAGACTCCTCGTCATGTCCCCGATCTCATCCGGGACTCCGAACTACTTCGGTACATCAAAACTCATAAACTCATAATATAATTGTCATCGAAACCTTAAGCGTGCAGACCATACGGGTTCGAGAACAATGTAGACATGACCGAGACACGTCTCCGGTCAATAACCAATAGCGGAACCTAGATGCTCATATTGGCTCCTACATATTCTACGAAGATCTTTATCGGTCAGACCGCATAACAACATACGTTGTTCCTTTTGTCATCGGTATGTTACTTGCCCGAGATTCGATCATCGGTATCTTAATACCTAGTTCAATCGCGTTACCGGCAAGTCTCTTTACTCGTTCCGCAATACATCATCTCGCAACTAACTCATTAGTTGCAATGCTTGCAAGGCTTAAGTGATGTGCATTACCGAGAGGGCCCAGAGATACCTCTCTGACAATCGGAGTGACAAATCCTAATCTCGAAATACGCCAACCCAACATGTACCTTCGGAGACACCTGTAGAGCTCCTTTATAATCACCCAGTTACTTTGTGACGTTTGGTAGCACACAAAGTGTTCCTCCGGCAAACGGGAGTTGCATAATCTCATAGTCACAGGAACATGTATAAGTCATGAAGAAAGCAATAGCAACATACTAAACGATCAAGTGCTAAGCTAACGGAATGGGTCAAGTCAATCACATCATTCTCCTAATGATGTGATCCCGTTAATCAAATGACAACTCTTTGTCTATGGCTAGGAAACACAACCATCTTTGATCAACGAGCTAGTCAAGTGGAGGCATACTAGTGACACTCTGTTTGTCTATGTATTCACACATGTATTATGTTTCCGGTTAATACAATTTTTAGCATGAATAATAAACATTTATCATGAAATAAGGAAATAAATAATAACTTTATTATTGCCTCTAGGGCATATTTCCTTCAGCCTCCCACTTGCACTAGAGTCAATAATCTAGTTCACATCGCCATGTGATTCAACACTAATAGTTCACATCACCATGTGATTAACACCCATAGTTCACATCGTGATGTGACCTACACCCAAAAGGTTTACTAGAGTCAGTAATCTAGTTCACATCGCTTATGTGATTAACACCCAAAGAGTACTAAGGTGTGATTATGTTTTGCTTGTGAGATAATTTTAGTCAACGGGTCTGTCACATACAGATCCGTAAGTATTTCGCGAATTCTATGACTACAATGCTCTGCACAGAGCTACTCTAGCTAATTGCTCCCACTTTTAATATGTATCTAGATCGAGACTTAGAGTCATCCAGATCGGTGTCAAAACTTGCATCAACGTAATTTTTTACGATGAGCCTTTTGTCACCTCCATAATCGAGAAATATTTCCTTATTCCACTAAGGATAATTTTGACCATTGTCTAGTGATCCACTCTTAAATCACTATTGTACTCCCTTGCTTAACACAGTGTAGGGTATACAATAGATCTGGTACACAACATGGCATACTTTATAGAACCTATGGTTGAGGCATAGGGAATGACTTTCATTCTCTTTCTATCTTCTGCCGTGTTCGGGCTTTGAGTCTTACTCAATATCACACCTTGTAACACAGCCAAGAACTCTTTTCTTTGACTGTTCCATTTTGAACTACTTCAAAATATTGTCAAGGTATGTACTCATTGAAAAAACTTATCAAGCGTCTTGATCTATCTCTATAGATCTTGATGCTTAATATGTAAGCAGCTTCGCCGAGGTCTTTCTTTGAAAAACTTCTTTCAAACACTCCTTTATGCTTTGTAGAATAATTCTACATTATTTCCGATCAATAATACGTCATTCACATATACTTGTCAGAAATGATGTAGTGCTCCCACTCACTTTCTTGTAAATACAGGCTTCATCACAAGTCTGTATAAAACTATATACTTTGATCATCTCATCAAAGCGCATATTCCAACTCCGAGATGCTTGCGCCAGTCCACAGATGGATCGCTGGAGCTTGCATATTTTGTTAACACTTTTAGGATTGACAAAACCTTCTGGTTGCATCATATACAACTCTTCTTTAAGAAATACATTAAGGAATGCAGCTTTGTTTATCTATTTGCCAGATTTCATAAAATGCGGCAATTGCTAACATGATTCGGATAGACTTAAGCATAGATACGAGTGAGAAACTCTCATCGTAGTCAACATCTTGAACTTGTCGAAAACCTTTTTGCGGCAATTCTAGCTTTGTAGATAGTAACACTAGTATCAGTGTCCGTCTTCCTCTTGAAGATCCATTAATTTTCAATTGCTTGCCGATCATCGGGCAAGTCAACCAAAGTCGATACTTTGTTTTCATACTTGGATCCCATTTCAGATTTCATGGCTTCAAGCCATTTTGCGGAATGTGGGCTCACTATCGCTTCTTCATATAGTTCGTAGGTTCATCATGATCTAGTAGCATGATTTCCAGAACAGGATTACCGTACCACTCTAATGCGGATCTTACTCTGGTTGATCTATGAGGTTCAGTAATAACTTGATCTGAAGTTTCATGATCATCATCATTAACTTCCTCACTAATTGGTGTAGGTATCACAGAAACCGTTTTCTATGATGAACTACTTTCCAATAAGGGAGCAGGTACAGTTATCTCATCAAGTTCTACTTTCCACCCACTCACTTCTTTCGAGAGAAACTCCTTCTCTAGAAAGGATCCATTCTAAGCAACGAATATCTTGCCTTCAGATCTGTGATAGAAGGTGTACCCAACTGTCTCCTTTGGGTATCCTATGAAGACACATTTCTCCGATTTGGGTTTGAGCTTATCAGGATGAAACTTTTTCACATAAGCATCACAACCCCAAACTTTAAGAAACGACAACTTTGGTTTCTTGTTAAACCACAGTTCATATAGTGTCGTCTCAACGGATTTAGATGGTGCCCTATTTAACGTGAATGCAGCTGTCTCTAATGCATAACCCCAAAACGATAGTGGTAGATCGGCAAGAGACATCATAGATGCACCATATCTAATAAAGTACGGTTATGACGTTCGGACACACCATTACATTGTGGTGTTCCAGGTGGCATGAGTAGTGAAACTATTTCACATTGTTTTTAACCGAAGACCAAACTCGTAACTCAAATATTTTACTTCTGCGATCATATCATAGAAACTTTTATTTTTGTTACGATGATTCTCCACTTCACTCTGAAACTATTTGAACTTTTCAAATGTTTCAGACTTGTGTTTCATCAAGTAGATATACTCATATCTACTCAAATCATCTGTGAAGATCAGAAAATAATGATACCTGCCGCGAATCTCAATATTCATCGGACCACATACATCAATATGTATGATTTCCAACAAATCTGTTGCTCCATTGTTCCAGAGAACAGAGTCTTAGTCATCTTGCCCATGAGGCATGGTTCGCAAGCATCAACTGATTCATAATCAAGTGATTCCAAAAGCCCATCAGCATGGATTTTCTTCATGCGCTTTACACCAATATGACCTAAACGGCAGTGCCACAAATAAGTTGCACTATCATTATTAACTTTGCATCTTTTCGTTTAAATATTATGAATATGTGTATCACTACGATTGAGATCCAATGAACCATTTTCATTGGGTGTGTAACCATATAAGGTTTTATTCATGTAAATAGAACAACAATTGTTCTCCAACTTAAATGAATAACCGTATTGCAATAAACATGATCATATCATATTCATACTCAACACAAACACCAAATAACACTTATTTAGGTTCAACACTAATCCCGAAAGTATAGGGAGTGTGCGATGATGATCATATAAATCTTGGAACTACTTCCAACACACATCGTCACCTCACCCTTAACTAGTCTTTGTTCATTCTGCAACTCCCGATTCAAGTTACTAATCATAGTAACTGAACTAGTATCAAATACTGAGGGGTTGCTATAAACACTAGTAAAGTACACATCAATAACATGTATATCAAATATACTTATGTTCACTTTGCCATCCTTCTTATCCGCCAAATACTTGGGGCAGTTCCACTTCCAGTGACCAGTCCCTTTGCAGTAGAAGCACCTAGTCTCAGGCTTAGGATCAGACTTGGGCTTCTTCACTTGAGTAGCAACTTGCTTGCCGTTCTTCTTGAAGTTCCACTTCTTCCCTTTGCACTTTTCTTGAAACTAGTGGTCTTGTCAACCATCAACACTTGATGCTCTTTCTTGATTTCTACCTTCATCGATTCCATCATCATGAAAAGCTCGGGAGTCGTTTTCGTCATCCCTTGCATACTATAGTTCATCATGAAGTTCTACTAACTTGGTGATGGTGACTAGAGAATTCTGTCAATCACTATCTTATCTGGAAGATTAACTCCCACTTGATTCAAGCGATTGTAGTACCCAGACAATCTGAGCACATGCTCACTAGTCGAGCGATTCTCCTCCATCCTTTAGCTATAGAACTTGTTGGAAACTTCATATCTCTCAACTCGGGTATTTGCTTGAAATATTAACTTCAACTCCTGGAACATCTCATATGGTCCATGACGTTCAAAACGTCTCTGAAGTCCCGATTCTAAGCCGTTAAGCATGGTGCACTAAACTATCAAGTAGTCATCATATTGAGCTAGCCAAACGTTCATAACGTCTTCATCTGCTCCTGCAATAGGTCTGTCACCTAGCGGTGCATCAAGGACATAATTCTTTTGTGCAGCAATGAGGATAAACCTCAGATCACGGATCCAATCCGCATCATTGCTACTAACATCTTTCAACACAATTTTCTCTAGGAACATATCAAAATAAACACAGGGAAGCAACAAAGCGAGCTATTGATCTACAACATGATTTGCAAAATACTACCCGGACTAAGTTCATGATAAATTTAAGTTCAATTAATCATATTACTTAAGAACTCCCACTTAGACAGACATCTCTCTAGTCATCTAAGTGATCACGTGATCCAAATCAACTAAACCATGTCCGATCATCACGTGAGATGGAGTAGTTTTCAATGGTGAACATCACTATGTTGATCATATCTACTATATGATTCACGTTCGACCTTTCGGTCTCCGTGCTCCGAGGCCATATCTGTATATGCTAGGCTCGTCAAGTCTAACCTGAGTATTCCGCGTGTGCAACTGTTTTGCACCCGTTGTATTTGAACGTAGAGCCTATCACACCCGATCATCACGTGGTGTCTCAGCACGAAGAACTTTCGCAACGGTGCATACTCAGGGAGAACACTTCTTGATAATTAGTGAGAGATCATCTTAAAATGCTACCAGCAAACTAAGCAAAAATAAGATGTATAAAAGATAAACATCATATGCAATCAAAATATGTGACATGATATGGCCATCATCATCTTGCGCCTTTGATCTCCATCTCCAAAGTACTATCATGATCTATATCGTCACCGACATGACACTATGATCTCCATCATCTTGATCTATATCAATGTGTCGTCACATGGTCGTCTCACCAACAATTGCACTTGCAACTATTGCTATCTCATAGCGATAAAGTAAAGCAATTATTTGGTGCTTGCATCTTATGCAATAGAGAGATAACCATAAGGCTTTTGCTAGTTGCCGATAACTTCAACAAAACATGATCATCTCATACAACAACTTATATCTCATCACGTCTTGACCATATCACATCACAACATGCCCTGCAAAAACAAGTTAGACGTCCTCTACTTTGTAGTTGCAAGTTTTACGTGGCTGCTACGGGCTGAGAAAGAACCGTTCTTACCTACGCATCAAAACCACAACAATAGTTTGTCAAGTTGGTGCTATTTTAACCTTCGCAAGGACCGGGCGTAGCCACACTTGGTTCAACCAAAGTTGGAGAAACTGACACCCGCCAGCCACTTGTGTGCAAAGCACGTCGGTAGAACCAGTCTCGCGTAAGCGTATGCATAATGTCGGTCCGGGCCGCTTCATCCAACAATACCACCGAACCAAAGTATGACATGCTGGTAAGCAGTATGACTTATATCGCCCACAACTCACTTGTGTTCTACTCGTGCAAATTACATCAACACATAAAACCTAGGCTCGGATGCCACTGTTGGGGAACGTAGTAATTTCAAAAATTTCCTACGCACACGCAAGATCATGGTGATGCATAGCAACGAGAGGGGAGAGTGTTGTCTACGTACCCTCGTAGACTTACAGCGGAAGCGTTATGACAACGCGGTTGATGTAGTTGTACGTTTTCACGACCCGACCGATCAAGCACCGAAATTACGGCACCCCCGAGTTCTAGCACACGTTCAGCTCGATGACGATCCCCGGACTCCGATCCAGCAAAGTGTCGGGGAAGAGTTCCGTCAGCACGACGACATGGTGATGATCTTGATGTTCTACCGTCGCAGGGCTTCGCCTAAGCACCGCTACAATATTATCGAGGAGTATGGTGGAGGGGGGCACCGCACACGGCTAAGAGAACGATCACGAAGATCAACTTGTGTGTCTATGGGGTGCCCCCTGCCCCCATATATAAAGGAGTGGAGGAGGGGAGGGCCGGCCCTCTCTATGGCGCGCCCTAGGGGAGTCCTACTCCTACCGGGAGTAGGATTCCCCCTTTCCTAGTCCAACTAGGAGTCCTTCCAAGTAGTAGGAGTAGGAGACAAGGAAGGGGAAGAGGGAAGAGAAGGAAGGAGGGGGCGCCGCCCCTCCCCCTAGTCCAATTCGGACTAGTCAATGGGGGAGGGGGCACGCGGCCTGCCTCTCCCTCTCCCCTAAAGCCCAATAAGGCCCATATACTTCTTCTCCCGTATTCCCGTAACTCCTCGGTACTCCAAAAAATACCTGAACCACTCGGAACCTTTACGATGTCCGAATATAGTCGTCCAATATATCGATCTTTACGTCTCGACCATTTCGAGACTCCTCGTTATGTCCCCGATCTCATCCGGGACTCCGAGCTCCTTTGGTACATCAAAACTCATGAACTCATAATATAATTGTCATCGAAACCATAAGTGTGCGGACCCTACGGGTTCGAGAACAATGTAGACATGACCGAGACACATCTCCGGTCAATAACCAATAGCGGAACCTGGATGCTCATATTGGCTCCTACATATTCTACGAAGATCTTTATTGGTCAGACCGCATAACAACATACGTTGTTCCTTTTTCATCGGTATGTTATTTGCCCGAGATTCGATCGTCGATATGTTAATACCTAGTTCAATCTCATTACCGGCAAGTCTCTTTACTCGTTCCGCAATACATCATCTCGCAACTAACTCATTAGTTGCAATGCTTGCAAGGCTTAAGTGATGTGCATTACCGAGAGGGCCCAGAGATACCTCTCCGACAATCGGAGTGACAAATCCTAATCTCGAAATACGCCAACCCAACATGTACCTTTGGAGACACCTGTAGAGCTCCTTTATAATCACCCAGTTACGTTGTGACGTTTGGTAGCACACAAAGTGTTCCTCCGGCAAACGGGAGTTGCATAATCTCATAGTCATATGAACATGTATAAGTCATGAAGAAAGAAATAGCAACATACTAAACAATCAAGTGCTAAGCTAACGGAATGGGTCAAGTCAATCACATCATTCTCCTAATGATGTGATCCCGTTAATCAAATGACAACTCTTTGTCTATGGCTAGGAAACACAACCATCTTTGATCAACGAGCTAGTCAAGTAGAGGCATACTAGTGACACTCTGTTTGTCTATGTATTCACACATGTATTATGTTTCCGGTTAATACAATTTTAGCATGAATAATAAACATTTATCATGAAATAAGGAAATAAATAATAACTTTATTATTGCCTCTAGGGCATATTTCCTTTAATTGCAAGTCATGCTAGTTCGTCAAGTCCAGCCTTGCAAACGCCGGCCCCTTCGCATGTGGGAATTCAACCCAGAAGGACCGCGAGCTATTCAACATTTCCTCGGCATGACGCACGAAGAGATGTACAAATTGTTCTTAGGACCACAAATAATGTGTCCGGACATCACTGAGGACGTAGGTCTGAGCTGCAATCGCCCGGATACCCAAGTAAGTAGCCCTGCATCCGAACACACGGTCCGTTTATTTATTGCAACATTGCCCTAAAAAGTCGCTCTTTGACCCAGGATTGGATAGCAAAGGCAAAGTTGATCAGGTGTTCGGCCCCCTCCCTGAGACCTCACGAAATCCCATGCTAACTAGGATGCTGGAGATCGCGCCTTATCAAGCACCCTCAGGAGAAGATAAAGGGGGGAACAAGGAGGCTAGCGCCTCCGCGAAGGAGGTTAGCCGGGGGGAGGAACTGAAACTTCCTCTCCCCAGGGATGGAAGAGAACCGCCTCTGAGGACTCGGAGACAATGGTCTCCAAACGGGGGAAGAAATCTCCGCCGGAGGGTCCTGCCCTGGGGGATACCCAGGCCGCACTATGCCCTGAAGGGGATCATCCCTCCACCGAGCTGTAAGTAAAAGGGTAAATGAAAATATCTCTCTTTACCTCTGAGGAAAATAACCGAGGCATTTATCTTGCGATTCGGATCTTAGCCCTTCTCAGCAGAGCTCGTCTTCAGGGGATCTTCTTCCAGAGATGATGGAGAGCGAAACGCCTCCCCCTGCCATACCGCCTCATGAGGCGGGCGACCCCGAGGTGTCGTCGCAGAGGGTTTCTCCTGATCTGGAAAGGCCAGAAGGTAATCCTATGGCCACCCAAAGTCCTCAGTATCCAGCTCTTGAAGAGGGCAATCGAAAGAGTCCGGCACCGTCTGGTGTACGGTCGGACGTACTGAGGGATCTGCTAGAGAAAGCGGCTATCTCAGAAGAGCACCGCACGTTGATGGGTACAGTGATTGAAAGGATTTCGTCCACCGAAAGCGGGTTGCATGAAGCCTTTATGAGTCTACTGACAGGTTTTGAGGTACGTGAAATGATGTACATTTTTGACAGTACCGCACATTTTTAGATGTGTCCTGTGTAGATAGTAGCCCCTGAGACTCTGGTTGTCGTTGAAAACGGCGGCAAACAGAGGATCATAGTCCCAGGTAATAACCAAACCACCTTTATGCGCAGGTGGTTGAAGCTCTGGTGGCTAGCCGGACTGACTGGTTTGCCAAACTAAAGCGACAGCTGGATGCGGCGGATGCCGACATCGTGCTTGTCAACAAGCGGTTTGACGAGGCACAGGGTCAGTGATTTTTCTGGTGATCATCACATAGTAAGAGCAGCATGATGCCAATATCTTTAATATGTGGTGACTGCAGATGGAGCTGCCACCATGGAGACCCTTCGGGCGGAGCTTGCCCGAGCCCAGGAGCAAGTAAGGAGTAGCAATGCGGCCGCTTTAAAGGAGGCCGAGGGGTTAAGGGCCGAACAAGCCGCACATTGCGAGAGCAAAGGAAAAATTGCCAAGATGGCCGTGGAGTTAAAAGATGTTGCTGATCATTACCGGCTTCTTGAAGAAGAAAACCGGGCGAAGGCGACGGACCTGGAGAAGGCCCGGGTGGCTGCCAAGGAAGCCCGCTCCAAAATTAGAGCGACGAAGGAGGAGCTGAATCAAGCTGCGGATATCGTTTCTGGGAAGCCCTTCTTGTTGCGGACTAAGTTTGGAGATCCGAAATATGCTCCTCTTAACCGGCTATGGATTTCGGTGGACGAGTACATGGATTTGGCTGCAAGTGCTGCTGATGCAGCCGAGTACTTCAAGGATCAGAAAGGTCCTGAAGTGGAGAAGCTGTTCTGGTCACAGTTTCACACTCCAGTCCATCCGCTGTTGCTGAATGAGCGATTAACCGGTTGGGCCGAGATCCATAGATTATCCGGACTTGCCATGAGGTCCGTTGTGGATCATCTGTGGCCAGGAGGGCCAAGGCCGAATAGCTACTTTAGCTTAGTGCAACAATTCCTTGGTGCTGTGCCACGCATCGATGCTGTAAAGAGGTCGGCGTGCATAGAAGGCTCGCGGATGGCCCTTGCCCGTGTCAAAACATACTGGGCGGAGATGGATGCCACCACTGTTGCAGCACAGGGTTCGGCCATAGGCCAAGTGGCTGCCGAGCACTACTTTGAAGAAGTTCTTGAAGGCGCTCGTTCGATAAAGGCTCAGTGCTCGAAGAATATTATGTTTAAGTGATATGTATTCCCATTGTAAAAACAATGTTTTATTGAGTTTATCAAGGCTGTATTTATACATTTGCTCGAAAGTACTATGATGCCTCCTGTGCGGCCGTTTATGTATATATGTATATAACCTGAAAGATGGCAGTCGTCGTCTTCAGCCCCCACGCATATAATGCGGGGGTGTTCGCAGAAGACGCATTTTCACACTTGATCCAACGTCTTGGTCCATAAAGGAGGTGATAGCACAGCGAACTAGGCAATCAAACTATAATGCTTTAACACTTTCACTTAGCCAGAGGAGTTGGACAGTGGGGCTACTATATAGCCCCCGGTGGCTCTGTGCTCATCCGAATTCGGGGCGCGTACATGCCTGGCCGAGAAACGACCCTTCGTTAAGGCGAAGGAATCCCGAAGATTCCGCTAGGTCATCGAGTGGTTGACCAGTCTCCTGCTATATCATGACAGTCAATTTTCGGCTTTCTCTATTGAGGTGCTCATCCGGATGAACCAGGGAACAATCGCAGTAGTTCTCCTGGTGCCACCTTAGCCGATAGAGTGGAACATAAGGCAGCAAAACACAGGAGCCGGGAAAACCCAACATTTGACCAAAGACATGATTCGGAGCTGATGCATATAAGGCCAAACTCGTGACGCCGAACACTCCCTAAGGTATTCGGTCTTTATGATGTAAACCGGGCTTCAACAGTGCCCTTTGTAATAAGCCCCTGGTGTCCAGGTACATGCAATATTCTGACGTGGCCACATGCCAATACGCAGCATCCTTCTCAATTGTACTGAGAATCCGGGGGATGTGTATCAACAAGAGACACTAAAAAAGGTTTACGCAGGGTCTTAATATAAAAAGAATCCTTAGAACGGGTCCCTGCTGCACGTCTACGCCTGTGTCTCCGTTGTGCCGTATCCTGGGCGGGTGTAGCACGATGGTCATCTGTAAAAGAGAGGAACTTAGTTGAAAAGTTGTCATGCAAAAAGGTAGGTTATACTAAATAAACCATGTACAGTTCAATATGAGTAAGGTTGAGCCTAATTGTCACTTCTTTACACGCGTTGAGCCCCTTGTATTGTTATAGGGGTATAGCCATCAAACCTGTATCAATTATATATAGCTGCACCGGACTCGTCTAACCGTGTCTGTGGTCTTAACGACCTGTCAGATGCTCAAGTTGGTGAGGCCGTCTAGTGTGCGGCTGCCAAGGCGGCCGCACGGTCTTCCGCGTGCAAGGAGCACTCAATATTTCCATTTACTGTAATGATGCCACATGGACCGGGCATCTTAAGCATGAGAGAAGCGTAATGCGGTATTGCGTTAAAGCGAGCGAAAGCTTCGCGTCCGAGTAGTGCTTGATAGCCACTTTGGAACGGAGCGATGTGGAAGGTTAAATTTTCGCTGCGGAAGTTATCGGGAAAGCCGAATATAACCTCTAGTAGCAGGGAGCCCGTGCAATGGGCTTCTGGGCCTGGCGTTACTCCTTTAAAGGTAGTATTGCTATGGCTGATTTTTGTTGGGTCTATCCCCATTTTACGGACTGTGTCCTGATATATCAGGTTTAAACTACTGCCGCCGTCCATCAGGACTCGTGTGAAGTGGTATCCTTCAATTATCGGGTCTAACACCAAGGCAACCCTTCCTTCATGCCGGATACTTGCCGAGTAATCCCGATGGTCTAAGGTGATCGGTTGGGACGACCAGTGGCAGAACTCCGCGATGATAGGCCCTGGGGCATGTGTCTCTAGGAGTGCTGCTTTGTTTCTCCCCTTCATCACGTGTAACATGTTTACTGTCTTGACTTCTGGTGGGAATTTCTTCTGTTCCCCAGTGCTTTGCTTGCGAGGCTCGTCCTCGTCTTCGCTTGGTGTATCCTGCTCCTTGTGTTCGGCGTTGAGCTTGCCAGACTGCTTGAAGACCCAACATTCTCTATGGGTGTGATTTGCAGGTTTATCAGGGATGCTGTGGATCTAACATATTTTGTCCAGAATCTGGTTTAGGCTGGACAGTTCGTCTCTGTTGCCTTTAGCGGGCCGCTTTTGCTGACCTGGCTGAGAGCTTCTGAATCCGGCGTTTACCGCCGTGCTCTTCGGGCTGTCTTCTTTATTCCGGCGCTTGTTTTTGCTGCGTCGTGGCTTCCCGTTTCCGTCCCTGACTTCGGATGTACTTGGGTCGTTGGTGCTGCATCGGGCTAACCAGCTGTCCTCGCCCACGAAAAGCGGGTCATGAGGCTTGTTAATGCTTCCATTGTTCTCGGCTTTTCTTGGCCAAGGTGTATGGCAAGCTATTCGTCTCGAACGCTGTGCTTGAAAGCTGCTAAGGCTTTGGCATCCGGACAGTTGACTATTTGGTTCTTTTTAGTGAGAAACCTGTTCCAAAGCTTTCGAGCTAACTCTCCGGGCTGTTGAGTTATATGACTTAAGTCGTCTGCATCCGGTGGTCGAACATAGGTCCCTTGAAAATTTGCCCGAAAAGCGTCTTCGAGCTCTTCCCAGCTTCCAATGGAGATTTCGGGGAGGCTTTTAAGCCAGTGCCGAGCTGTCCCTTTGAGCTTGAGGGATAAGTACTTGATGGCATGGAGATCGTCTCCTCGAGCCATGTGTATATGGAGGATGTAGTCCTCAATCCAGACCCGAGGGTCTGTCGTTCCGTCGTACGCCTCTATGTTTACGGGTTTGAATCCCTCTGGGAATTCATGGTCCAGCACCTCATCGGTGAAACATAGGGGGTGTGCGACACCCCTGTATTTGGGTGTACCGTGGTGTTCGGATTTTTGTTGTGTTGCATTGCATGCTGGAGCGTGCTTTCTTGGATCTGGTTGCGTTGTCCTTTTGATGCGAGCCCTCTCGTGGATCGCGTACTGGCTTATGTGCGGCGTTGTTTGCCGCTCTATGTTGGCCACGAGGTCGTCTATCCGACCGGATGGCTGTTTTGTTTTTTGATTGCGGGGGATCTAAGGCCTCCTCATCGAATTCAGGTAGCAGCTTTCGCTTCGGGTAGCTCTTTGTGTGGCGACTACCGCCGTACTTTGCTGCAGTGTTGAGTACTTTACTCCATCTAATTCTGAGTGTGTCTTGTGCAGCCCTGAGCCATTGCTTCTACTTTTTCAGACTCCTCGCAGTGGCGACAACCTTTGATGGGTATTCTGTTGCTCCGGGTGCCTGTCCGGTGTGATGTCATCCGGACTGTTGTCTTCGCCGGAGACGGGTTGTTCAGTTTGATTTTCCGTGTTGCCGTGGTCGGACGGTGGTTCAATGCCATGTTCGTCGTCCGCTGGCTCACCCTGCTCTATCGCTGGGTCTATATGATTGCTGTTTCTACTGAGGCGGGATTTGCAGCGGTGGTTACGCCGCCGCTTTGACTGCTTCTCGAGGGAACGATCCTTCGCTGCGTCCTTCCATTCCTCGTCGCGTTTTCTTTGGGTGTGTCCACCATGTATACATCATATGATGAAGTGGGCGTCCCATGCCCTGTGGGCAGTGGCTCATGTTCGTCTCCTGCATCGTCGTCCATACCGTCGATGTCTTCGGAGTCGAAGTTGAGCATGTCGGCCAAATCGTCGATAGTGGCTACTAAGTGGGTGGTGGGTGGGCGGCGAATTTCTTCATCATCCGCATCCCAATCCTGCCGGACATAGTTCGGCCAGGACTCTCCTGACAAGGAAATAGACTTTAATGAATTCAGTATGTCGCCAAGGGCGAGTGCTGAAAGATATCCACGGAGGTGAACTCCATGATCGGCGCCCAGTCGGATTTGACAGGCACGGGCGCCGGCGGTTCGGAGTCCATGGTCGAGGAAGGATCCGGCAGTTTGGCGACATGGCTCTCGTTAGGGATGAAGTTAGTATTTGGCTCTATCACCGCTGAGAGTGCGGCCGCCATGGTGGGGTCTATCCACCCGTCCTTGGATGGCGCAACTGGCTCCAAATTGAGGGTCGGAGCGGTCGCCGGTGCGATCTCCCGAACACTGTCCGATGGTAGAGCTAAATCATGCTCATCGTGACCGTGCGACGCACTCGGCAAGGGCTCAAATCCGTCGAAGATCAAGTCTCCGTGGATGTCGGCCGTGTGGTTTATGCTTCCACACCTGACCTGGTGGCCAGGGGCGTAGCTCTCGATCTTCTCCAGATGGCCAAGCGAGTTGGCCCGTAGTGCGGAGTCGCCGAATACAAAGATCTATCCAGGGAGAAAAGTCTCACCCTGGACTGCATCGCTATCGATGATTGAAGGAGCCATCCAGCCTTATGGTGATGACACAGAGGAACTCTCAATGAAAGCACCAATGTCGGTGTCAAAACTGGCAGATCTCGGGTAGGGGGTCCCGAACTGTGCGTCTAGGCGGATGGTAACAGGAGGCAGGGGACACGATGTTTACCCAAGTTCGGGCCCTCTTGATGGAGGTAATACCCTATGTCCTGCTTGATTGTTCTTGATAATATGAGTAGTACAAGAGTTGATCTACCACGAGATCGAAGAGGCTAAACCCTAGAATCTAGCCTATGGTATGATTGTTGTTGTTGGTCCTACGGACTAAACCCTCCGGCTTATATAGACACTGGAGGGGGCTAGGGTTACACAGAGTCGGTTACAAGGAAGGAGATCTACATATCCGTATTGCCAAGATTGCCTTCCACGCCAAGGAGAGTCCCATCCGGACACGGGACGAAGTCTTCAATGTTGTATCTTCGTAGTCCAATAGTCCGGCCAAAGGATATAATCCGGCTGTATGGATACCCCCTAATCCAGGACTCCCTCATCGATCCTTTTGGTAATATCTTGATCTAGTAGAATAAAGTTTAGTATGATCTAGTTTTGAGTTTTGCTTTATGATCCTTCTATGTAATCGAGTCCATGAGCTATATATAATAAAGATTAGTGTTGGGTCATGGGATGACTCTCGGTTGTTGACCACGTCGACCACACCGTGCCAAGCGCACCAAGGCCGTTGGACGACGGCGAGGCCCCAGACTGGAGACCCGGAGATGAGGAAGACGCGGCAGTGGAGTCACAGATGGAGAGGAGTGGAAAACTTAACTAGTTAGGGTGCGCGGCAGCACTACCGCCCACGGGATACAAGAGCAAGAATAGAGGTTGAAGAAGGAGCATGGCTGTTGGATTAATATCCAACGGTCCAGCTTCTAGAATCATTTGTTGATTAAGTTGACAAAGATCTGCGTACACGTCCGCTTAGTAGGCCCACAAGTCAGCCACCAAATCTGACGGGTCCCAGCTGTCAACGGGAGGAATAGTTATTTTCACAAAACAAGGAGGCACTTCCTTCCGTGCGAAGATACAACCGGTGGGTCTCGGCTGTCAGGGGGTGGAAACATTTTTTCAGCTTAATAAGGAGGAACTTTCCTTGCGTGTGACCATGAACCTCATGGGTCCCAGCCATCAGGCTCTCCACATACAGTCCTCTTTTGATGACTCTTGTTTGTTGACCATGTCGCGCCGAGCGCAGCGAGGCAGTGGACGACGGCGAGGCCCTGGACGGGAACAACCCGGAGATGGGAAGACGTGGCAGTGGAGTCACAGATTGAGATGAGTACAAGGGTTATAACTGGTTCTGGTGCGGCGTGGGGCTGCAGTCGGTGGAGAATAACAGGAGGTGTGGAGGGTGGAGGGATAGCCTGGCCGGCGGTGGGGCAGCGCTTCACAGTGATGCGTGCTAAGCAGAGCCGCTAGCCGCCGGAGGCCGGACTTGTCGGGACCCCGATCCTAAGTCACACCGATCTAGCATGTAACACATCATATCACTTTGCGGCCTCACGCACGGTATTCCCACGGGTGCCACCTTACCTGGCCCAGGACCGTTTGCGCCTTTTGGCTCACGTATATGATAGTGTCTCTAGCATCCATATGACAAAGAACCCGGGCCGACATGGCTAGTCGTGAATCCAAAGCGGCACTAACCCATGAGGACAGGCATACATGAATCACATCGAGCATGTCGGTCATCAACGTGTGAATCCGGGCTGTAGCACTGGGCTAACAGGACTCCGGTAACCCGGGCTATAGCAGGCTAGGCAGAACTCCGGATGTCACCGCGTGACATTTCCCCGAAGGGACAGAAATAGGAACAAAGTGAAACACATGCCGGCCAGTCAAGTGTTCCGAGCAGTAGTGCTGGGCTAGCAGGACTCCGGTGAACCGGGCTGTAGCGGACTACTATCGCTCAGAAAGCACTAGACTACATTTCCCCATATGATAGGCTGCCAAGGATAAACAACTAGATTGTCGGATCCTACACATAGCAATACATGTTACACGTACGCAAAACATGCAAGTATGTGCTGTACAACATGGCATCACAACATAACGCAAACTCATATAGATAAAGGCCCAGAAGAGCCACATAGCATTAAATACAAACAGGGGTCACATGACCCAACATTCAGAGTATACAAGCAACAAGCGGAATCATTACATGTCTGAGTACAGAAAACTACAAAAGAAAAAGGCTGGGAAGCCTGACTATCTAGAAGACCCTCCCAAGGGTACAAGATCGTAGCTGAGGTAACAAGCTACTCGTCGAAGTCCAAGCGGAATTACTAGAAAGACCGAAGTCTCCGCTGCAAAAACATAAATAAAGCAACGTGAGTACAAAGGTACTCAGCAAGACTTACATCAGATCCTATCATACATGCGTTAGTATCAAGAAGGTAATGTGGGGTTTAGTTGCAGCAAGCCAGCTTTGACTCAGTGGCTAACCTGTTCTACGATTACAAGAAACTTCTTTGAGGTGAGGCAGCGCACACGAGTCCACTAATCACCACATCAATACACTACTATGGATTCATCCCCGTCTCACTACGAGAAGGCCATCCATAGCACTCACACTTGTCTTGAGCATTTTAGAGTATCCACTTTAAGTTGTCTATGTACCACGTAAGCATCCAAGAAGTCCATAACCGAGGACACGGCTATTCGAATAGATCATGATAACCCTGCAGGGGTGTACTTCTTCACACACGCTCTCACCACTTATCACCATGTACACGTCATGTATCTCGGAAACCTTCAAACGGAAGCCTGGTGAGGGTGTCGGCCACGACCTGACTAACCACACAAGACTCTAGTCCAGGTTTATCGCCTATTCGGGTTCCATCCGCAAGGAGATCCGGCCGGGGTGTCGCTCACGGCCCCAAACAATGTGAGCAGGGTTCCCAAGCCCACCATCCGGGTGCCACTTGGTACACCGTGCCACCTGTGCCTAGTCTGTCCCGAGCCCACCCT
The DNA here is from genome assembly GCF_002162155.2 of Triticum dicoccoides. NCBI lineage: Eukaryota > Viridiplantae > Streptophyta > Magnoliopsida > Poales > Poaceae > Triticum > Triticum dicoccoides. The sequence goes on along the minus strand of NC_041386.1, from coordinate 581,583,205 downwards.
GCCGGGTGCCACTCGGTAGAAAAATAGCACTACCTACAAACACCATGAACTAGTTGCAACTCCTGGACAGAGATCGAGTTGGTTAATAAGTCAAGAGAGCTTGGAGCGCCCGGAGTCCAATGTGTGGTAGTAGCTAGTAATTGCACAACTTACACAGAACTCAGTTCTTAAGGACGGCCCCAATGAGACAACCCACCATGTACTCCTACATGGCCTCTCACCGCTACCTTTACCAAATCGTGTTCACACGCTTAACTCTCAGCATCAGAACATAGCATAACACTCCAATCCATTCCCAATGAATTAGACCTGACACAACTCTAAGCAATAGCAGGCATGGCATGGTAGGAACACAACATGGCTCAATCAACTCCTACACATGCTAGTGGGTTTCAACTATTTACTGTGGCAATGACAGGTCATGCAGAGGAATGGGTTCAACTACTGCAGCATAAAGTAGCAGTTGAATCGTTGTTGTCCTAATGCAATAAAAGAGAGCAGGAGAGAGAGAGAGTGGGGTTGTATCGGAATGAACAAGGGGGTTTTCTTGCCTGGTAGATCAACAGGGGGCACTGCTCCTCTGACAGGTACTCTGGATCGGTCTCCGGAGCAAAGACCTATCGAGAAGGAACGGTGTCGACAATCAAACACAAGCATATGCAACAATATGATGCATGAATATGGCATGAATATGTTATGTGGTTTGAGCTAATGCAACTAGCATTCATTTGCATGAAGTCCATTTGAACCAAAGATTCAAATGCATCTCCAAAATAAGCTCTTTATATAAGCCATTTTAGTGTTTCACTTATACATCAGGTATAACTTGGTTTTTCATGCATGAAACTGGTACAGATGGATAGATTGCATTTTTCTGATAATTTTTCATATATAAATTATTTCAATCTGAGCTACGGTTGAATTGATATGAATTTTTGAAGTTTTGAACATTTTCTGGAATTTCCTGTTTAAAAATAATTCCAGAAAATGAATAACTGCGTCAGCATTGCGTCATGCTTGCATCAGCAAGTCAACAGCGCTGACTGGGGTCAAACCTGACGTGTGGGCTCCACACGTTAGTGACATAGCTAATTAACAGAGGTTAATTAATTACCCTAACTAAAAATTAGTCAGGCCGGGCCCCACCTGTCATTGACCCGC
>NC_041386.1:581504905-581581961 GCF_002162155.2 Triticum dicoccoides | reverse complement strand
GAACGCGGCGGAGGGGCTCGGGATCGTCGCTCCGGTGGCCAAAAGCGCGTCGGAGACCATGGGCGAGGAGCTGGAGCTCGTCCGCGTCGATGGAACAAACGGGAGGGCGCGGGGTGGCCAGAGCTCACCGGAGTGAAGCTCGGGGCGGCGGCCGGAGCACTGCCAAGTGCGGGCGAGGGCTGCGGTGCACGGGAAGGCAGGGGAGAAGGGGGAACCGACGCGAGGCTCACAGTGGACCGGAAGAGCAGCTCAGCGGGCTCGGGGACGCGCTGACGGCGGCGAGCGGCGACGGAGATCCACGGCGGCCGGAGGTGAACAAGGCGACGGTGATGGCTCCACGGGGCGCTCCGGCTTGCGTGGCTCAGCGTAGAGCTTCAGAGCGAGGAGGCGGAGCTCCTGCGCGTGCCGGAGAGGCGAGGGGGAGGCGGGGAGCGCGGCAACAGCGAGCGGCGGCGACGGCTTGTTCGGTGGTGCTCGCGAGAGAGAGAAAGGGAAGGGGATGAGCGTGGCTGAGAGCGAGGGGAGCCGGGGGGGTTGCGTGGCGACGTTGCAGGGGGTCGCGGAGCAAGCAGGGAGGTAGAAGCTGGCCGGGCGCGTGGCCGCGCGCGGCGAGCGCGTGCTCGGCGTCCCCCTGGTGCGGTGGAGACGACGACTGGCAGTGCCAGTCGGCTGGGCCGTCCTATTGGGCCGCTGGGCTGCACAGTGCCCGACTACACAGGTAAGTGGCCCAGGTAAGTTCCTTTTTTATTTTTGTTTATGTTTTCTATTATTCTGACATTTGTTTTGATTTAATAAAAATACTAAATCATTTTATTTCCTTCTGACAATTTTTGCAGGGGCCTAAGGAATTATTCCAAAGCCCCTCACCAAAATTCAGAATTATTGGACAGTATTATATATATATAAATATTTATCCAATGCAAATAATTACTGGATTAATTCCAAATGTCCAAAATAAATATTTATGAGCTCCTAAAAATATTGGTTTGATTTTTACCTCTGACCAATATTTTTAGAGAGTAACATGAACATTTTCTTGGACCTTTTTGGAGCAATTTTTATCTGGGTCATTTCCAGAAATGATTCTGAGGGTTTCACAAATCCCCATTTCAAATTTAAATGAAATTTAAACATGATGCACACATGACTAGCTAGCCTTGAGCATACCAGAACTAGGGATGTGACAACTCGCCCCCACTTGAAAGAATCTCGTCCCGGGATTCAGGGGTTGATGGAAAGAAGGTGGGGTACTCCAGTCGAAGGCGATCTTCTCGCTCCCAGGTAGCTTCTCTCTTAGAGTGATGAGACCACTGAACCTTGAGAAACTTGATGTTCTGACGTCGGGTGACACGCTCTGCTTGATCAAGAATGCGAACAGGGTACTCTCGATATGTGAGGTTATCTTGTAGATCAAGCGTTTCGTGGTCCACTCCGTGGATGGGATCCGAGAAGCAACGCCTGATTTGAGAGACGTGGAAGACATCATGTACTCGAGAAAGATGTGGGGGTAGTTCCAACTGGTAGGCAACCTCTCCTCGTTTAGCGAGAATGCGAAAGGGACCAATGTAACGAGGAGCCAACTTACCCTTAATACCGAAACGATGGGTACCCTTCAAGGGAGTAACTCGAAGGTAAGCCTTGTCGCCAACTTCATAAGCCACTTCCTTATGACGATGGTCATACTGGCTCTTTTGACGAGATTGGGCTGTTTTAAAATTCTCACGAATGATGCGAACTTTCTCTTCTGCCTCCTGGATCATATCCGTTCCAAAGAATTGTCTTTCACCGGTTTCTAACCAGTTCAAAGGTGTTCGACATCTTCGTCCATACAGAATCTCGAAAGGAGCTTTCTTGAGACTGGATTGGTAGCTATTGTTATAATCAAACTCGGCAAAAGGAAGACATTTCTCCCAATCCATACCAAATGAGATAATGCAAGCTCTAAGCATGTCTTCGAGAATTTGGTTGACCCGTTCCACCTGACCACTTGATTGAGGGTGGAAAGTGATACTGAAGGAAAGATGGGTGCCCATGGCAGTTTGGAAACTCTCCCAGAAATGAGAAGTGAAAAGACTACCACGGTCTGAATTGATCTCTAGTGGAACACCATGAAGTGAAACTATTCGAGAAATATATAAGTCAGCGAGCTGACTAGCGGTGATATTCTCTCGAACAGGTAGGAAGTGAGCCACTTTGGAAAGACGATTAATGACTACAAAGATAGCATTATTCCCTTTCTTGGTCCTGGGACTGAAGGGTTCTAGCAGGTCTTTGATGTTCTGCCTTAACGCGATGACGAACGTCACAGTTAGCAATGAACTCAGCAATTTATCTCTTCATCCTAGTCCACCAGAACCTCTGGCGTAGGTCCTGATACATCTTAGTACTACCAGGATGAATCGTGAGAGGAGATTCATGAGCCTCCTTAAGGATCAGTTGTCGCAGATGTTGATTCTTGGGAACCACCAAGCGATTCTCAAAGAAAACAACACCCCGATCATCTATAGAGAAACTACCACCAACTCCCTTGTTAATGTTTCTCTTGATCCGGGAAATTCCCGTATCCTGCTTCTGAGCAGAGATGATCTGGTCCACAAGAGTAGGTTTCGCCACCAAGGTAGAAAGGAATCCATGAGGAGCAATGTGAAGGTTAAGCTTACAGAATTCCTCATGGAGAAGTGGTTGGCCCTGCTGCAACATAAGATTGTTGCAATAGGACTTACGACTTAGCGCATCATCCATGACATTGCCCTTGCCTGGAGTGTAGGTAATCCCTAAGTCGTAATCTGAGATCAACTCCAACCAACGTCTTTGCCTAAGGTTCAAATCTGGTTGGGTGAAGATATACTTGAGACTCTAGTGGTCGGTGTAAATCTCGCAACATTTACCAAGAAGGTAATGTCACCATGTCTTAAGTGCATAGACTACGACTGCAAGCTCTAGATCATGTGTAGGATAATTCTCCTCATGTGGATGCAACTGTCAAGATGCATAGGCAATCACATGACGATCCTGCATAAGAATGCAACCTAGTCCCTATCGTGAGGCGTCACAGTAGATAACAAAGTCTTTAGTGAAATCCGGTGGCACAAGTATGGGAGCAGAAGTCAGGCGTCTTTTTCAGTTCCTGAAAACTGTACTCACACTGTGGGGACCACTCAAACTTTTTATCTTTCTTGAGAAGTTTTGTGAGAGGTTTGGCCACTTTGGAGAAGTTCTTAATGAAGCGGCGACAATAACTGGCTAGACCAAGGAAACTTCTAACTTGCTTAACGGTTTCAGGTGGAGTCCAATCAAGAACGGCCTGAACTCTCTCGGGATTGTCAGCAATGCCCTTACCAGAGATCACGTGGCCTAGGTAGGTCACTTCTGGCAACCAAAATTGGCACTTGGAGAACTTGGCATAAAGGCGGTGCTCTCTGAGTTTTTCTAGCACAAGTCTAAGATGTTCGGCATGCTCTTCCTCGTTCTTAGAGTAAATAAGAATATCATCGAGGTAAACCACGACGAACTTATCTAAGTACTCCATGAAGATCAAGTTCATCAAGCGGGAGAATGTAGCTGGAGCATTGGTTAGACCAAAGGACATGATGGTGTACTCGTACTGGCCATAACGAGTGACAAAAGCCGTCTTTGGTATGTCCCCGTTTCTAATCTTGATTTGATGATAGCCTAACCTCAAATCCATCATGGAGAAGACTGAGGATCCAGCGAGTTGATCATACAAGTCGTTGATCCTGGTGAGCGGATACTTGTTCTTTATCGTGACCAAATTAACAGGACGATAATCTACAACCATCCGATCCATACCATCCTTCTTCTTGACGAAGAGGACGGGGCAAGCCCAGGGAGAAGAACTAGGACGGATGAAACCCTTTTGCAAGGACTCATCAAGTTGTTTCTTAAGCTCAGCTAGTTCTAAGGGTGCCATCTTGTAAGGTCTCCTAGAAATTGGGGTGGTTCCTGGGATAAGATCTATGACAAACTCTACATCCCTGTCAGGTGGAATACCTGGCAGTTCTTCTGGAAAGACATCCGGAAAGTCATGGACTACCGGGATATCTTCAAGGTCTGGAAGAGGGCTGGCATTAAGAGAGTAGAGTTGACGCTTTGCAACTCTAGTGGAGACAGTGACTATCTTGCCAGATGGGTATGTAAGCTGAACAGACCTGGTGTAACAATCAATCTTGGCATAATGAGCTTTCATCTAGTCCATACCCAAGATGATGTTAATATCTGTAGACTTGAGGGCTATAAGTGATACAAGGAATACAAGTCTATCGACAAGGATTTCATTACCATGGCTTACACTAGAAGTTTGCTATTTGGATCCAGGAGTTTGAATGACTAGTGGAGAGGGCATATCACAAAATGATATGTTGTGCAAGCTGGCATAGCTTTCAGAGATGAAAGAGTGAGATGCTCCGGTATCGAATAGAACCGAGGCGGGATGGAAATTGACAAGGAGTGTACCAAGAACGACATCTGGATCATCATGAGCGTCTTTAGCTGAGACGTGATGCACACGTCCATGTTCAGTGGGAGCTGACTTGACACTGATCGTCTTGCGTGATGGCTTACCACGACCAATAGACTTCTCGAGCTGGGGTGGAGCATAGCTGGCTTGAGAGCAGTCGCGTGCATAGTGTCCTGGCTCTCCGCATGTGAAGCAACTCCCTGAAGTTGGACGTGGACCTGCATTGGAAGGCAGTCTACCAACAGGTCTTGGTGGAGCATACTGCTGAACTGGGTGAGGTGCCACACAAGATGGCCTCGGTGTATAACCGGGTGGAAGAGCGGAGTTCGGAATCCAAATCCGGCGCTTCTGCGAACTAGAACCGGAGGAGGAAACCAAATCACGGTTGTGCTTACGAGACTCCTTGTAAGTGAGCTGAGCTGTCTCTGCGTTAATGGCCTTGTTCACAAGAGCCTGGAATGTATTGCAATGGTGCAAGTGGAGATCACGACGCAACTTGGGGTTGAGACCCATCTGGAACCTAGCCTGCTTCTTAGCGTCCGTGGACACTTCTTCTGTAGCATAGCGGGCGAGGTTCTCAAACTCTCTACTGTAAGCATCAACAGCCATCTTACCCTGGGTGAAACTACAGAACTCTTCTCTCTTGCGATCGATGAGGGCTTCAGGAATGTGATGCTCGCGAAAAGCCTCAGTGAAATCTCTCCAGGTAGGAATCTGACCAGTTGGAAGCATGGCCTCATAGTTCTGCCACTAAAAACTAGCAGGACCTTCCAGGTGATATGCAGCATAAGTGACCTTGTCACCTTCAGCTACGTTCGCGGAACGCAGCTTGTGAGAAATACTACGGAGCCAGTCATCTGCATCAAGTGGCTCAATGGAATGATGGAAGGTGGGTGGTTTTAGACGAATGAAATCATGAATGGTTGCAGACCGTTTGAATTGAGGTGCGGTGTTCTCCTCGATACGTGCTAAAAGCGGTTAGTCTCATGCTTGTTCATCTCAACCTCTAACATGAACTCTGCCAACGAAGACTGGTCAGGAGGATCCTCATCCCTACCATCTCCGTGGTTTCGGCTACGAGCAACAGAACTTCGGTTAACCGACAACATCCTGAAGAATGAAACCAAGGAAAACAAGGATGGATTCAGCATCAACTATAGAATGCGGAAGGTAGCACAAAAAATTAGTATCTCTCAAACTCCTAGGACAATTCTGGCAGCATAACGGCAGTAAAATGCTCAAAATGAGACATTCTGCAAAAGACGGGGTAGCACCATACTCAACATCATCACTCAAGGTTCTGAGATCATACTAAATGAACTACACCAGAAGTACTTGAAAACTGGAATATGACTCTGATCAACCAATCCTAAGAGACTATGGAGTAGTAACACGTGATCCTGATAGACGGAAGAGAAAGCCTAGTTCCTTAACCCCGTAGGAAAAATAGGATGACTCAGATCAGAAGGGCATGAGATATAAGGAGTAAAAAGGGCCTTACGTTCCCTTCCACAATCAATTCCCTTACATAACTAAAGCATTTGTAGACTCAACTTCGACCAGGTTGGCTTGGAAATCCTACAGGCAGTCAGGATCTGATGCCAAAGCTGTCGGGACCCCGATCCTAAGTCACACCGATCTAGCATGTAACACATCATATCACTTTGCGGCCTCATGCACGGTATTCCGACGGGTGCCACCTTACCTGGCCCAGGACCGTTTGCGCCTTTTGGCTCATGTATATGATAGTGTCACTAGCATCCATATGACAAAGAACCCAAGCTGACATGGCTAGTTGTGAATCCAAAGCGGCACTAACCCATGAGGACAGGAATACATGAATCACATCGAGCATGTCGGTCATCAACGTGTGAATTCGGGCTGTAGCACTGGGCTAACAGGACTCCGGTAACCCGGGCTGTAGCAGGCTAGGCAGGACTCCGGATGTCACCGCGGGACATTTCCCCAAAGGGACAGACATAGGAACAAAGTGAAACACATGCCGGCCAGTCAAGTGTTCCGAGCAGTAGTGCTGGGCTAGCAGGACTCCGGTGAACCGGGCTGTAGCGGACTACTATCGCTCAGAAAGCACTAGACTACATTTCCCCATATGATAGGCTGCCGAGGATAAACAACTAGATTGTCGGATCCCACACATAGCAATACACGTTACACGTACGCATAACATGCAAGTATGTGCTGTACAACATGGCATCACAACATAACGCAAACTCACATAGATAAAGGCCCAGAAGAGCCATGTAGCATTAAATACAAACAGGGGTCACATGACCCAACATTCAGAGTATACAAGCAACAAGCGAAAGCATTACATGTCTGAGTACAGACAACTAAAAAAGAAAAAGGCTAGGAAGCCTGACTATCTACAAGACCTTCCCAAGGGTACAAGATCGTAGCTGAGGTAACAAGCTACTCGTCGAAGTCCAAGCGGAATTACTAGAAAGACCAAAGTCTCTGCTGCAAAAACATAAATAAAGCAACGTGAGTACAAAGGTACTCAGCAAGACTTACATCAGATCCTATCATACATGCATTAGTATCAAGAAGGTAATGTGGGGTTTAGTTGCAGCAAGCCAGCTTTGACTCAGTGGCTAACCTGTTCTACGATTACAAGAAACTTCTTTGAGGTGAGGCAGCGCACACGAGTCCACTAATCACCACATCAATACACTACTATGGATTCATCCCCGTCTCACTACGAGAAGGCCATCCATAGCACTCACACTTGTCTTGAGCATTTTAGAGTATCCACTTTAAGTTGTCTATGTACCACGTAAGCATCCAAGAAGTCCATAACCGAGGACACGGCTATTCGAATAGATCATGATAACCCTGTAGGGGTGTACTTCTTCACACACGCTCTCACCACTTATAACCATGTACACGTCATGTATCTCGACAACCTTCAAACGGAAGCCTGGTGAGGGTGTCGGCCACGACCTGACTAACCACACAAGACTCTAGTCCAGGTTTATCGCCTATTCGGGTTCCATCCGCAAGGAGATCCGGCCGGGGTGTCGCTCACGGCCCCAAACGATGTGAGCAGGGATCCCAAGCCCACCATCCGGGTGCCACTTGGTATACCGTGCCACCTGTGCCTAGTCTGTCCCAAGCCCACCCTGCCGGGTGCCACTCGGTAGAAAAATAGCACTACCTACAAACACCATGAACTAGTTGCAACTCCTGGACAGAGATCGAGTTGGTTAATAAGTCGAGAGAGCTTGGAGTGCCCGGAGCCCAATGTGTGGTAGTAGCTAGTCATTGGACAACTTACACAGAACTCAGTTCTTAAGGACGGTCCCAATGAGACAACCCACCATGTACTCCTACATGGCCTCTCACCGCTACCTTTACCAAATCGTGTTCACACGCTTAACTCTCAGCATCAGAACATAGCATAACACTCCAATCCATTCCCAATGAATTAGACCTGACACAACTCTAAGCAATAGCAGGCATGGCATGGTAGGAACACAACATGGCTCAATCAACTCCTACACATGCTAGTGGGTTTCAACTATTTACTGTGGCAATGACAGGTCATGCGGAGGAATGGGTTCAACTACCGCAGCATAAAGTAGCAGTTGAATCGTTGTTGTCCTAATGCAATAAAAGAGAGCAGGAGCGAGAGAGTGGGATTGTATCGGAATGAACAAGGGGGTTTGCTTGCCTGGTAGATCAACAGGGGGGCACTGCTCCTCTGACAGGTACTCTGGATCGGTCTCCGGAGCAAAGACCTATCGAGAAGGAACGGTGTCGACAATCAAACACAAGCATATGCAACAATATGATGCATGAATATGGCATGAATATGTTATGTGGTTTGAGCTAATGCAACTAGCATTCATTTGCATGAAGTCCATTTGAACCAAAGATTCAAATGCATCTCCAAAATAAGCTCTTTATATAAGCCATTTTAGTGTTTCACTTATACATCAGGTATAACTTGGTTTTTCATGCATGAAACTGGTACAGATGGATAGATTGCATTTTTCTGATAATTTTTCATATATAAATTATTTCAATCTGAGCTACGGTTGAATTGATATGAATTTTTGAAGTTTTGAACATTTTCTGGAATTTCCTGTTTAAAAATAATTCCAGAAAATGAATAATTGCATCAGCATTGCGTCATGCTTGCGTCAGCAAGTCAACAGCGCTGACTGGGGTCAAACCTGACGTGTGGGCTCCACACGTTAGTGACATAGCTAATTAACAGAGGTTAATTAATTACCCTAACTAAAAATTAGTCAGGACGGGCCCCACCTATCATTGACCCGTGCGGGTCAAATCTGGTCAACTGGGGAGGGGGTTAATTTGTGCGGGTTGACCCGGTCAATCCCGCCGACGTTTAGCCGCCGGCAAGGCCGAACGCGGCGGAGGGGCTCGAGATCGTCGCTCCGGTGGCCAAAAGTGCGGCGGAGACCATGGGCGAGGAGCTGGAGCTCGTCCGCATCGATGGAACAAACGGGAAGGCGACGGTGATGGCTCCACGGGGCGCTCCGGCTTGCGTGGCTCGGCGTAGAGCTTCAGAGCGAGGAGGCGGAGCTCCTGCGCGTGTCGGAGAGGCGAGGGGGAGGCGGGGAGCGCAGCAACAGCGAGCGGCGGCGACGGCTTGTTCGGTGGTGCTCGCGAGAGAGAGAAAGGGAAGGGGATGAGCGTGGCTGAGAGCGAGGGGAGCCGTGGGGGTTGCGTGGCGACGTTGCAGGGGGTCGCGGAGCAAGCAGGGAGGCAGAAGCTGGCCGGGCGCGTGGCCGCGCGCGGCGAGCGCGTGCTCGGCGTCCCCCTGGCGCGGTGGAGACGACGACTGGCAGTGCCAGTCGGCTGGGCCGTCCTATTGGGCCGCTGGGCTGCACAGTGCCCGGCTACACAGGTAAGTGGCCCAGGTAAGTTCCTTTTTTATTTTTGTTTATGTTTTCTATTATTCTGACATTTGTTTTGATTTAATAAAAATACTAAATCATTTTATTTCCTTCTGACAATTTTTGCAGGGGCCTAAGGATTTATTCCAAAGCCCCTCACCAAAATTCAGAATTATTGGACAATATTTTATATATAAAAAATATTTATCCAACGCATATAATTACTGGATTAATTCCAAATGTCCAAAATAAATATTATTGAGCTCCTAAAAATATTGGTTTGATTTTTACCTCTGACCAATATTTTTAGAGAGTAACATGAACATTTTCTTGGACCTTTTTGGAGCAATTTTTATCTGGGTCATTTCCAGAAATGATTCTGAGGGTTTCACAAATCCCCATTTCAAATTTAAATGAAATTTAAACATGATGCACACATGACTAGCTAGCCTTGAGCATACCAGAACTAGGGATGTGACAGGACTAGGCGGTCCCGGCAACGCTGGAGGAAGAAGACGAGAGATTGAAGGTGCATGCCGGCCATTGGATATAAATCCAATGGCTGTGGATGTCATAATCATTTGTTGACCAAGTTGACAATGCCTTGCGTTGACTTCGACCTATTGTCCCACATGTCAGCCTGCAAAAATGTGGCATATATTTAACCCATGTTTTCTAGAATGTACAGTCCATTTGCTGGGCTGGGTGAACAAATAATTTCACGTCAATGCGGCCCATTTAATATTTTCTAAGAAACCCCAGCCCATTTGCACTTTCTTGAAATACACGAATTAGCTGGGCTTGTTCTATATATAATGTTAGGTTAGAAGGAGCAATTAATATCAAAAAATAAACTGTTGCGACACATTTTTATATATAAAATTAACAAATTAGCGAGTTATTGCTCAAAATAAAAATGAGCGCGTTATTATTACATTGGTCCTTGAAATCTTCGCAAGCTTTTGTACACAATCACCAGGATTTGCCTACCTGTGAGTCAAAAACAATCAGGATTTTTCTTGACAACTATTGTTAAACATTTACTTTTATAAGTTAATAACATGTGGGATGTTTTTATAATGTACATATAAGTCTTTATAAAAGATACGATAATAGTAATAATATAAATATATATAATGTGGTTAGAAGGGAAAACATAAATTGGACACAACATTATTATTCTTATATATAGATAAATAGAACAGAGATCTACGTTTTATTAAGACAATACATTGGGCTGCCGATCTTTAAGAAAAAGTAAAACCTACGCTGGGAGGCCCATAGGCCGGTATGGACCTCAAAAAAAAGTTGAAACCACTGTCTACGTATGTCGTGGGCTACGCATACCTAGGCCTAGTTGATACTTGTTCGCCCTCTGGAAAAAAATGATAGTACCAGTTGAGGGCTACCTCTGAAACAGCGGCCAAACAATGGTTGTTTTCGATGATTCAGTCATTATCACATGCTACATTCCTAAAGTTCAATGTGACATTGTGGGCAACTTGGACAGCTAGAAGGAAAGCCATACACGAAGGGGAATTTCAGAGTCCTGCGGTAATGCATGCTTTCATTAACAGGTACTTGATGGACCTGGAAATTATGAAGGGTCAACAACCAGCAAGGCCCTACAGGGAGGGTGAGACCCAGGGCACCACCGACGGGCTTTGCGAAGATTCATGTTGACGCAGGTGTCTCAACTACCCGCAGAGAAGGATCGGCCACAACAGTCTGCCACGACGAGCATGGCACCTATTTGGGTAGTTCCTCATTGGTGGTTCTCGGTATCCAGGACCCAGCTATTCTTGAGTCAATCGCTTGCCGCGAAGCATATGCTCTAGCAGAAGACCTGGCGCTCCATAATTTCATCATTGCCTCTGATCCTAAACAGGTAGTGGAGGACATTAACAAGAACGCCAGGGCACTTATGGCACGATCATTCATGAGATCAGGAAGAGGGCAGAGAGTTTTAACAGCAATATCTTGTATGAAGGGCGCCATTCTAGTAACGATGCGCCTAGCTTAGCCAAATACTCCCTTAGATTAGCCCAGGGGCGCCACATGTGGCTTTTACACCCCCACGATCCAGCATGTATCCCACAAACTGTGGTTTTTGATGAATAAAATTTCTGTTCATCCCTAAAAAAAAGCTAGATCCTCGAGCGAAATAGATTAAAGAGGGGGACGGCGGCCCAACTGAAGAAGCACATCAGACGCGATTTTTTTCTTTAGTGGATGTCTCTCGATGGCGTTTTTTACTTGCCTCTGCACCACAAAATTTGAAACATGGGAACATTTGTTGAAATTTGAACAAAATGGTGAAACCACGAACATTTTTTAAACATGAAGATTTTTCAGAAATGGTGAACAAGTTTTGAAAATGAAAACATTTTTCAAAATTACAAAAGTTATTTTGAATATGATCATTTTTCTGAAATTATGAACAAATTTAAAACATAAACTTTTTCTGATATTATTGAACTTTTTTGATACATAATTTTTTAAAATTACTAACAAAATTTAAATACGAGAACATTTTATGAATTTCAAACAAATTTTGAAAACAAGAATCGGTTTTGAGTTTCATGAATATTTTTTCAAACATGAACATTTTTTGAAATTGTGAAAAAATTAAGACGAGAATATTTTTTAACTATTTTTTTTTTGAAATTTTTGAACAGAAAAAACCGGAAAAAGAAAAATACGAAAAATGAAAAATAAACGTAAACAATAAAATAAAAAATAAAAAAAAGAAAACCCGGTTCAGGAACCTTCTAGATGGTTCCCAAAACCTATAAAAACCGGTTGGGAATGTGTAGAAGGTTCCTAAAACCACAAGCGTTGTTACACGTTAACGGGCCGGCCCAACTTTAGCTCTTGATCAGCAGCCTGTGCGATAGCTCGACAATTTGACACAAAATGCGTCAAATAAGAAATTCCATGATCTCTTGCTATAAGGGAGATATCTACACAATTATATAGTGTACCAGTATTGGAACATATGGTTCGTTGGATCATTTGAATCAGACGGCTGAAAATAACTAATCATGTGGCTACGTGGACTTTTTTTTGAAACGGAGGCAAAAGATTGCCTCATATATTAAACTAGAGGATGCCCCACACGTTGTTGCGGGATTGTTTTGCAATATTTCAATGATATTTTGGTTATATGAAACATTAATATTTGAAATAATGATTTTTTAAAGTATATAAGAATTAAATGTAAATATCATATAGAATGGAATTTTACATGCATGCATGTTTGCATGTTGAACTAGATTTTTAATATGCATAGTTACATGTTGACATGGGCCTTTTCCTATGCATGTTGAATGATGAGGTGTCATGCTTGCATGTTGAGAGAAGTATGTTAGTGGGGGCTAACTATTTAGATATAGAAGATAAGGAGAAGAAAGAGTTTGTTACAACACACACCCAAGTTACGGCATGACAATTATTCTCACAATAAATAAGACCCTAGCTTCTTTGCCCCAGCTTTGATCCAAAGGTTTTCCTTATCGACAATGATGTTGAGAAAGATTTGGGAGGTGCGCTCTTTTTCCTGAACACTCTTGTGTTACGCTCATTCCAGATAACCGATGACACTAGCATGGTAAGCGATGCCTTTGCTTTTCTGTCGGAGGAGCCCGCGGTGCACGTGCTCGCCCACCAGGCCTGAACGGAGTCAAACAAGTGCCATGCTGACGTGTCCATGTCATGGATGCGCAATTTCTGAATAGCCAGGTTCCAGAGCCTAAGAGTGAAGCGGCATCTGAAGAAAAGATGAGGGCCACATTCCTGCACCCGACGATGCAAGGGGCAAGGGCCACAGTTAGGCCATCCTCGCTTCTCCAATCCATCAGCAGTCCAGATCCTATCCTGAAGCGAGCCAAGCAAAGAACTTGACTTCGGTGGGGCCCAACCCTTCCAAACCATTTGGTCCATGGGGGAAAGGACCAAGCCCAAAAACCGTGCCCTGTAAGCAGAGGCCACTGACTAGTGCCCAGATCCCGTGTTCTTCCACAGGATGTCATCTTCAGTGAGCTCATCCAGGTGTACCTCGTGTAGTAGCATCCAAAGGGTGAAGAATTGCGCAACATGCTCGATGAACACCGATACAGGCGGTCTGATTTTGAGGATCCATGCATTGTCCTTAAGGGCCTCTCGTACCTTCCAGTGCTCCCGGGAGGAAGTCTCATAAATGAGCGGAGCAATGTCTTTGGGCTTGCATCCAAGGAGCCAAGGGGAGTCTCAAAATGGAGTCCTCGCACCATTCCCGACTGTGATGGTGGTACAGGCATAGAAAAAGTTGAGGTCCTCCTCATCACACGGGTTCCCACTCTTGACCCACAACTTTGTGGGCTCCTTCCACTCGTACCAAGGCCACCGCAAACGCAAAGCCCGCGCGAACTTGTTGGTGTTGAGGACCCCAAGTCCACCATAGGCAAGCGGCCGGCTGACAACATCCCAATTGACCTTGCACTTTGCCTCGGTTGTCGTATCCAACCCAGACCATAGGAAGGCCCGCTCAAGCTTGTCGATGTTTTGCAAAATGGTGGGTTTTATGACAAGTGGCATGATGAAGTAGATCACTTGTGAAGCGAGGACCGACTTAATGAGGGCCGCACGGCCAATGGTAGTGATGTTTTGGCCGTCATATGTAGTCAGTCTGCTTGCCACTTTATCGACAAGAAATTATAGATCGGTGAGCTTCAGCTTCCACACAGAGAGCGGAAGTCCGAGGTAGCGGAGTGGAAAGGAGGCTCTGATAGCCGGTAGCCCTTGCGTGATGTGGCCCAAGTCAAGGTTGCCGCACCGAATGGGGACCATTGATACGTCTCCAATGTATCTATAATTTTTGATTGTTCCATGCTATATTATATCCTGTTTTGGACATTATTGGGCTTTATTATTCACTTTTATATTATTTTTTGGACTAACATATTAACCGGAGGCCCAGCCCAGAATTGCTGTTTTTTGCCTATTACAGAGCTTCGCAGAAAAAGAATATCAAACGGAGTCCAAACGGAATGAAACCTTCGGGAACGTGATTTTCGGAACGAACATGATCCAGAGGACTTGGATGTTCGGGAACGTAGTAATTTCAAAAAAATTCCTATGCACACGCAAGATCATGGTGATACATAGAAACGAGAGGTGAGAGTGTGTCCATGTACCCTCGTAGACCAAAAGCGGAAGCGTTAGCACAACACGGTTGATGTAGTCGTACGTCTTCACGATCCGACCGATCAAGCACCGAACGCACGGCACCTCCGAGTTCTGCACACGTTCAACTCGATGACATCCCTCGAACTCCTATCCAGCCGAGCTTTGAGGGAGAGTTCCCTCGGCACGACGGCGTGGTGACGATGATGATGTTCTACCGACACAGGGCTTCGCCTAAGCACTGCTACGATATGACTGAGGTGGATTATGGTGGAGGGGGGCACCGCACACAGCTAAGAGATCCAAGGGATCAATTGTTGTGTCTCTAGAGGTGCCTCCCTCCCCATATATAAAGGAGTAGAGGAGGGGAAGGGGGCCAGCCACCCTTGGCGGGCCCCATGAGGAGTCCTACTCCCACCGCTTTCCATGTTGGAGTAGGAGAGGAGAGGGAAGGAGAAAGAGGGAGAAAGGAAAGGGGGGGCGCCGCCCCCCTTCCTAGTCCAATTCGGACTTGGGAGTTGAGGGGTGCGCGGCTGCCCCTTGGCCCCCTCTCCTCTTCCACCAATTGGGCGAATGCGGCCCATTAACCTCCGGGGGGGGGGGGGGTTCCGGTAACCCCCCGGTACTCCGGTATATATCCGATAACCCTCGGAACCATTCCGACGTCCAAATATAGTCGTCCAATATATCAATCTTCATGTCTCGACCATTTCGAGACTCCTTGTCATGTCCGTGATCACATCCGGGACTCCGAACTACCTTCGGTACATCAAAACACATAAACTCATAATATAACCGTCATCGAACTTTAAGCGTGCGGACCCTACGGGTTTGAGAACTATGTAGACATGACCGAGACACGTCTCCGGTCAATAACCTATAGCAGAACCTGGATGCTCATATTGGCTCCCACATATTCTACGAAGATCTTTATCGGTCAAACAGCATAACAACATACGTTGTTCCCTTTGTCATCGGTATGTTACTTGCCCGAGATTCGATCGTCGGTATCTCAATACCTAGTTCAATTTTGTTACTGGAAAGTCCCTTTACTCGTTCCGTAATACATCATCCCGCAACTAACTCATTAGTTGCAATGCTTGCAAGGCTTAAGTGATGTGTATTACCGAGTGGGCCCAGAGACACCTCTCCGATAATCGGAGTGACAAATCCTAATCTTGAAATACGCCAACCCAACAAGTACCTTCGGAGACACCTGTAGAGCACCTTTATAATCACCCAGTTACGTTGTGACGTTTGGTAGCACACAAAGTGTTCCTCCGGTAAATGGGAGTTGCATAATCTCATAGTCATAGGAACATGTATAAGTCATGAAGAAAGCAATAGCAACAAACTAAACGATCAAGTGCTAAGCTAACGGAATGGGTCAAATCAATCACATCATTCTCCTAATGATGTGATCCCGTTAATAAAATGACAACTCTTTGTCTATGGCTAGGAAACATAACCATCTTTGATCAACGAGCTAGTCAAGTAGAGTCATACTAGTGACACTCTGTTTGTCTATGTATTCACACATGTATCATGTTTCCGGTTAATACAATTCTAGCACGAATAATAAACATTTATCATGATATAAGGAAATAAATAATAACTTTATTATTGCCTCTAGGGCATATTTCCTTCAGTCGCCCAGTTGCACTAGAGTCAATAATCTAGTTCACATCTTTATGTATTTCGCAAATTTCTATGTCTACAATGCTCTGCACGGAGCTACTTTAGCTAATTGCTCCCACTTTCAATATGTATCCAGATTGAGACTTAGAGTCATCTGGATCAGTGTCAAAACTTGCATCGACGTAACCCTTTACGACGAACCTTTTGTCACCTCCATAATTGAGAAACATATCCATGTTCCACCAAGGATAAGTTTGACCGCTGTCCAGTGATCTACTCCTAGATCACTATTGTACTCCCTTGCCAAACTCAGTGTAGGGTATACAACAGATCTGGTACACAGCATGGCATACTTTATAGAACCTATGGCTGAGGCATAGGGAATGACTTTCATTCTCTTTCTATCTTCTGTCGTGGTCAGGCTTTGAGTCTTACTCAACTTCACACCTTGCAACACAGGCAAGAACTCTTTCTTTGATTGTTCCATTTTGAACTAATTCAAAATCTTGTCAAGGTACATACTCATTGAAAATCTTTATCAAGCGTCTTGATCTATCTCTATAGATCTTGATGCTCAACATGTAAGCAGCTTCACCGAGGTCTTTCTTTGAAGAAATCCTTTCAAATACTCCTTTATGCTTTCCAGAATAATTCTACATTATTTCCGATCAACAATATGTCATTCACATATATTTATCAGAAATGCTATAGTGCTCCCACTCACTTTCTTGTAAATACAAGCTTCACCGCAAATCTGTATAAAACTATATATGCTTTGATCAACTTATGAAAGCGTATATTCCAACTCTGAGATGCTTGCACCAGTCCATAGATGGATCACTGGAGCTTGCACATTTTGTTAGCACCTTTAGGACTGACAAAACCTTCTGGTTGCATCATATACAACTCTTCTTTAAGAAATCCATTAAGGAATGTAGTTTTGACATCCATTTGCCAAATTTCATAAAATATGGCAATTTGCTAACATGATTCAGACATACTTAAGCATCACTACGAGTGAGAAAATCTCATCGTAGTCAACACCTTGAACTTTGTCAAAAAAAACCTTTTTCGACAAGTCTAGTTTTGTAGATAGTAACACTATTATCAGCATCCGTCTTCCTCTTGTAGATCCATTTATTTTCTATGGCTTGCCGATCATCGGGAAGTCAACCAAAGTCCACACTTTGTTCTCATACATGGATCTCATCTCAGATTTCATGGCCTCTAGACATTTCACGGAATTTGGGCTTATCATCGCTTCCTCATAGTTCATAGGTTTGTCATGGTCAAGTAACATGAACTCCAGAATAGGATTACTATACCACTCTGGTGCGGAACATACTCTGGTTGACCTACGAGGTTCGGTAGTAACTTGATCCGGAGCTTTCATGATCATCATCATTAACTTCCTCACTAATTGGTGTAAGCATCACTGGAACTGATTTCAGTGATGAACTACTTTGTAATTCGGGAGAAGGTACAATTACCTTATCAAGTTCTACTTTCCTCCCACTCACTTCTTTTGAGAGAAACTCCTTCTCTAGAAAGGATCCATTTTTAGCAACAAATGTTTTGCCTTTGGATCTGTGATTAGAAGGTGTACCCAACAGTCTCCTTTGGGTATCCTATGAAGACACATATCTCCGATTTGGGTTCGAGCTTATCAGGTTGGAACCTTTTCACACAAGCATTGCAACTCCAAACTTTAAGAAACGACAGCTTAGGTTTCTTGCTAAACCACAGTTCATACAGTGTCGTCTCAATAGATTTAGATGTTGCCCTTTTTTAATGTGAATGCAGCTGTCTCTAATGCATAACCCCAAAACGATAGTGGTAAATCGGTAAGAGACATCATAGATTGCACTATATCAAATAAAGTACGGTTATGACATTCGGACACACCATTACACTGTGGTGTTCCAGGTGGCATGAGTTTGTGAAACTATTCGACATTGTTTTAATTGAAGACCAAACTCGTAACTCAAATATTCTCCTCCACGATCAGATCATAGAAACTTTATTTTCTTGTTATGATGATTTTCCACTTCACTCTGAAATTATTTGAACTTTTCAAATGTTTCAGATTTATGTTTCATCAAGAAGATATACCCATATCTCACTCACATCATCTGTGAAGGTCAGAAAATAATGATACCTGCCGTGAGTGTCGGGACCCCGATTCCAAATCACATCGATCTAGCCGGTAACACCTCATATCAATTTGCGGCCTCACGCACGGTATCCCCACGGGTGTCGCCTTACCCTGGCCCGGGACTATTTGCACCTTTTGGCTCGCGTATATGATTGTGTCTCTAGCATCCATATGACAGAGAACCCGGGCCGACATGGCTAGTCGTGAACCCAAAGCGGCACTAACCTATGGGAACAGGCATACATGATTCACATCGAGCGTGTCGGTCAGCAGCGTGTGAATCCAGGCTGTAGCACTGGGCTAACAGGACTCCGGGGAACCCGGGCTGTAGCAGGCTAGGCAGGACTCCGGATGTCACCGCATGACATTTCCCCGAAGGGACAGACACAGGAACGAAGTGAAACACATGCCGACCAGTCAAGTGTCCTGAGCAGTAGTGTTGGGCTAGCAGGACTCCGGTGAACCAGGCTGTAGTGGACTACTATGGCTTAAGGAAGCACTAGACTACATTTCCCCATAAGAGAGACTGTCAAGGATAAACAACTAGATTGTCGGATCCCACACATAGCAATACACGTCACACGTACACATAACATGCAAGTATGTGCTGTACAACATGGCATCACAACATAATGCAAACTCATATAGATAAAGGCTCAGAAGAGCCACATAGCATTAATACAAACAGGGGTCACATGACCCATCATTCAGAGCATACAAGCAACGGAAGCATTACATGTCTGAGTACATACAACTACAAAAGAAAAAGGCTAAGAAACCTGATTATCTACAAGTCCCTCCCAAGGGTACAAGATTGTAGCTGAGGTAACAAGCTACTCGTCGAAGTCCAAGCGGTACTACTAGTGAGACAGATGTCTCATCTACAAAACATAAATAAAGCAAATGTGAGTACAAATGTACTCAGCAAGACTTACATCAGATCCTATCATACATGCATTTGTATCAAGAAGGTAATGTGGGGTTTAGTTGCAGCAAGCTAGCTTTGACTCAGTGGCTATCCTGTTCTACGACAACGAGAAACTTCTTTGAGATGAGGCAGCGCACACTAGTCCACTAATCACCACATCAATACACTACTATGGATTCATCCCTGTCTCCTTACGAGAAGGCCATCCATAGCACTCACACTTGTCTTGAGCATTTTAGAGTATCCACTTTAAGTTGTCTATGTACCACGTAAGCATCCAAGAAGTCCATAACCGAGGCCACGGCTATTCGAAAAGATCATGTTAACCCTGCAGGGGTGTACTTATTCACACACGCTCTCACCACTTATCACCATGTACACGTCATGTATCTCGGCAACCTTCAAGCGGAAGCCTGGCGAGGGTGTCGGCCACGACCTGACTAACCACGCAAGACTCTAATCCAGGTTTATGCCTATTTGGGTTCCATCCGCAAGGAGATCCGGCCGGGGTGTCACTCATGGCCCCAAACGATGTGAGCAGGGTTCCCAAGCCCACCATCCAGGTGCCACTTGGTACACTGTGCCACCTGTGCCTAGTCTGTCCCGAGCCCACCCGGTAGAAAAATAGCACTACGTACAACACCAGAAACTATTTGCAACTCCTGGACAGAGATCAAGTTGGCTAATAAGTCGAGAGGGGTCGAGTTACCGGAACCCAAAGTGTGGTAGTAGCTAGTCCTTGGATAACATACACAGAACTCAGTTCTTAGGGACGGTTCCAGTGAGACAACCCACCATGTACTCCTACATGGCCTCTCACCGCTACCTTTACCAAATCGTGTTCACACGCTTAACTCTCAACATCAGAACATAGCACTGTACTCTAATTCATTCCCAATGAATCAGACTGACATACTCTAAGCAATAGCAGGCATGGCATGGCAAGAACACAACATGGCTCAAGCAACTCCTACACATGCTAGTGGGTTTTAACTATTTACTGTGGCAATGACAGGTCATGCAGAGGAATGGGTTCAACTACCGCAGCATAAAGTAGCAGTTGAATCGTTGTTGTCCTAATGCAATAAATGAGAGCAGGGGCGAGAGAGTAGGATTGTATCGGAATGAACAAGGGGGGGTTGCTTGCCTGGTAGATCAACAGGGGGGCACTGCTCCTCTGACAGGTACTCTGGATCGATCTCCGGAGCAGAACCTCTCGAGAAGGAACGGAGTCGAAAATCAAACACAAGTATATGCAACAATATGATGCATGATCATGGAATGAATATGTGATATTGTTTGAGTTAAAGCATCTAGCAATTATTTGGTTGAAGTCCATTTGAGCCAAGGGTTCAAATACAACTCCAAATTAAGCTCTTAAATAAGCCATAAGTGTGTTTTCATATATACAGCATGTATAGGTTGGTTTGTCATGCATGAAAATGGTACAGATGGATAGATTGAATTTTTCTGATCATTTTTCATATATAAATTATTTCAATCTGAGCTACGGTTGAATTTCTATGAATTTTTGAAGTTTATATCAATTTCTGGAATTCTCTGAATTATTTAAAATCCAGAAAAAATCATTATTGCGTCAGCATGACATCACAGAGGCGTCAGCAGGGCTGACCAGGTCAAACCTGACGTGTGGGGTCCACACATTAGTGACCGGTTAGTTAACAGGGGGTTAGTTTATCCTAATTATAGGATTAGTGGCGTTGGGGCCCACTGTCAGTGTCAGGTTTAGTTAAATGGTGATTAGCCTTAAGCTAATCACCTAACCCATGGGGCCCACCTGACGGGCCCGCGAGGTCAAAGGGGTCAAACCCCATCGGCGTTTAACCGCCCGCGAGGCCGAACACGGCGGAGGGCTCGGGAAACGCCCTCCGGCGACCATTTAGGCGGCGGAGATCACGGACGAGGAGCTGGAGCTCGTCCGTGTCATTTGGAGCAAGCGGGAGGCTGCAGGGGTGCCTGAGCTCGCCGAAAACGAGCTCGAGGCGGCGGTCGGAGCACGGCTCCGGGCGAAAACGGGCTGCGGGGCACGGCAGGAACTGCGGAGGCCCTCTACGGCCTCCTGGCGTCACCAGGAGCACGGTGACGCGTGCGGGAGCGGCTGGCTCAGCCTCTGGCCACGGTGGCACCATGGCCGGCAGCGATGAGGTCTCGGGCGCGGCAGCTGAGCTAGCTAGGCGGGGCAAACGAGCATGGGGAGGAGGGGAGAACGAAGTAGAGCTCACGGGGAGATCGTAGACGTCGTCAGCGAGCTCGGGGACGCGCTGAGGTCGACGGTGCGGCAATGGGGATCCACGGCGGCCGGAGATGAAGACGACAGTGATGGAGGCGCTCCAGGGCCTCCCGAGGCGCGTGGATCAACGGAGAGGTAGACACAGACGTGGCGGAGCTTGCAGACACGGAGAGAGGGCGAGGGGGAGTCGGTGGCTACGGCAACGGCGAGCGGCGTCGACGGCAGCGCTCGGGCGGGTCGAGAGAGAGGGATCCAGGGGAGGAGGGAGAGTGAGAGAGAGTGAGAGAGGTGCGGGGTGGTGTGTGGCGTCGGGCAGAGCGACCAGGGCTACGAGGGGGAGGACAGGCAGGCAGGTGCCATAGCGCGCGGTGCGCGCGCGCGCCGAGCACACGCCTCGCCTACTGGCGCGAGGTGGAGGACGGTGCGGTGGCCAGTGGGCTGGGCCAGCACAGTTGGGCCGGCACAGTGCCAGGCCGCAGGTGGCCCAGGTAAGCATTTTTCCATTTTGTTTTCTTTTCTATTTTTTGACATTTGTTTCTGATTTAGTAAAAATACTAAATCATTTTATTTAATTCTATCAAATTTTGCAGGGACCTAAGGAATTAATCCAAAGCCCCTCACCAAAATTCAGAATTATTGGACAATATTTTGTATATATAAAAATATTTATCCAACGCAAATAAATACTGGATTAATTCCAAATGCCCAAAATAATTACTTATGAGCTCTTTAAAATATTGGTTTGATTTTTATCTCTGTCCAATATTTTCAGAGAGCAACACGAGCATTTTCTTGGACCCTTTTGGAGCAATTTTTACTTGGGTCATTTTCAGAAATGATTTCTGAGGGTTTCACAAATCCCCATTTCAAAGTTAAATGGAATTTAAACATGATGCAAACATGAAGGCTAGCCTATGTCATACCAGAACTAGGGATGTGACAACTCGCCCCCACTCGGAAAAATCTCGTCCCGAGATTCAGGAGTTGGCGGAAAGAAAGCGGGGTACTCAAGTCAAAGACGATCTTCATGCTCCCAGGTAGCTTCTCTCTCGGAATGATGAGACCAATGAACCTTGAGAAACTTGATGTTATGACGTCGAGTGACACGCTCTGCTTGATCAAGAATGCGAGCAGGGTACTCTCGATAGGTGAGGTTATCTTGGAGATCAAGCATTTCATGGTCCACTCCGCGGATGGGATCCGAGAAGCAGCGCCTGAGTTGAGAGACGTGGAAGACATCATGAACTCGAGAAAGATGTGGGGGTAGTTCCAACTGGTAGGCAACCTCTCCTCATTTAGCGAGAATGAGAAAGGGACCAATGCAACGAGGAGCCAACTTGCCCTTGATACCGAATCGATGGGTACCCTTCAAAGGGGTTGTCGGTGTCAAAACCGGCGGATCTCGGGTAGGGGGTCCCGAACTGTGCGTCAAGGCCGGATGGTAACAAGAGACAAGGGACACGATGTTTTTACCCAAGTTCGGGCCCTCTCGATGGAGGTAATACCCTACTCCTGCTTGATTAATATTGATGATATGGGTAGTACAAGAGTAGACCTACCACGAGATCAAGGAGGCTAAACCCTAGAAGCTAGCCTATGGTATGATTGTTGTATATGGAGTTGATGTCCTATGGACTACAACCCTCCGGTTTATATAGGCACCGGATAGGGTTAGGGTTACACAGAGTCGGTTACAATGGTAGGAGATCTTGAATATCCGCATCACCAAGCTTGCCTTCCAGGCCAAGGAAAGTCCCATCCGGACACGGGACGAAGTCTTCAATCTTGTATCTTCGTAGTCCTGGAGTCCGGCTGAAGGTATAGTCCGGCTACCCGAACACCCCCTAATCCAGGACTCCCTCAGTAGCCCCTGAACCAGGCTTCAATGACGACGAGTCCGGCGCGCAGATTTTCTTCGGCATTGCAAGGCGGGTTCCTCCTCCAAGTCCTTCATAGAAGATTGTAAACACCAAGAGTAGTGTCCGGCTCTGCAAAATAAGTTTCCACATATTGCCATAGAGAGAATAATATAAACACAAATCAAATCTGCTGACGTATTCCGCAGTGCGTCATCACACTACGGCCAAGTCCTTTAAGCGAATCATTTTTACTTTTCCACCTCAGCATGTTTTGCGAGGCGGTTTCCTTGGCACGTCTTGTCAAAGCAGAGATCGTGTACCCCCTTTACGGGATTCTCATCAATACGAACGTGGGTAACCCAACCGTGCCATTTATCACGGCGCTTGGGAGGCAAGCGAGTTTTACTAGGCTGGTGGGGACGCACAACCGCATCCGCCCATATAAGGGGATAAGGATCCACCTTTTTACCTATGCCTTTTTCCTCCTTTGCCTATCCATCTCCTGCGCACTCGAGCTCCAGCGCCCAAACCCGCACTTCCCACCTCAACCTTCTCCAGCAATGTCCGGAGCGGGAGGCAAGTGGATGGTCTCCTCCGCTACGGAGGGCCAAGTCAAGAAGCTAAGGAAGGCCGGATACCTGTCTAAGGACATCGCGCACCAGCTTCCCGAAAAGGGGCAGCTTCTCCCCACCCCAAGGCCCCATGAGAGGGTAGTATTTCTTCCCCACTTCCTCTGCGGACTGGGTTTTCCACTCCACCCATTTGTCCGGGGGCTCACGTTCTACTACGGCCTGGATTTCCATGATCTGGCCCCGAACTTCATCCTCAACATCTCGGCGTTTATCGTCGTGTGCGAGGCTTTCCTCCGCATCCGCCCTCATTTCGGCCTCTGGCTCAAGACCTTCAACGTTAAGCCCAAGGCGGTGCGCGGTAGCCAGGCGGAGTGCGGAGGCACCATGGCGGGCAAGATGGCCAACGTCCTATGGTTCGAGGGCTCTTTCGTGGAGACCCTAAGGGTGGCAATCCGGGTGGTTTTACATCACCGAGCCACGCGATCCGAACTGGATCGCAGCCCCCGAGTTTCGATCCGAACCCCCCACGCGGCTTATGTCCTAGAAAGAGACGGGCCTGTCATGGGGTGACGAAAAAGAGGTGACCGGATTGCAAACATGCATCCAGTCCCTGGTGAACAAGCCAATCCGGCTTGTTAATGTAATCCAGGTTATGCTCGTCCGCCGGATCCTCCCGTTCCAACAACGGGATTTTAATCTGTGGGAGTTCGACCCGACGCAGCACCAAACCCTTAGCAGGCTCTTCGACATGACGTACGAAGATGCCTGGAAGGTGCTATTCAGGGGCGCCGAGGCTCCCGCATCCGCTTCCGAGGACCGCGGATACAGCTCGCAGCGTCACGCTAGCGAGGTAAGCTATCTTCACCTTTTATAGGATGTTAAGCTTTTTTCATAGTTTGACTCTATGCGGGATCTAAACTCCCTTACCTTTGACAGGCTTGGCGAGTGATATCCGGACCGATTAACTATCCGGCTCCGCTGCCCGAAGACCCAGCCCCAGCTCTACTAGTGAAGCTGCTGGTTCCGGCGCCTTATGTGGTGCCGGAGAAGAAGGCCAAGAAGAAGAAGACCACGGGGACTCGAAAGAGTGCCCGTAACGTGGTGGTGTCGGACTCGTCATCCGACGAGTCCGAGACGCCCTCTTCCCGTGAAAAGGAGGAGGAGGAAGAAGAAAACTCTCCCCCCAGCGGAGGAAGGAGAGAAGAGGAAGGTCGCCCCAACGGGGGAGGCCGAGGGGTCTAGGAAAAGGAAGACCCCTCCGCCGGACTACTCCCCCGACGCCGAAAAGGGCGGAGAGGAGTGGCCAAACAGGGCCAAGCGTCCGATGAAATCGTAAGTTCGGATATCAGAGTAACTCATGATGTTCCTTTGTTGCACAGCTTTCCCTTATGTCGAACGTAATTATGCAGCCTGCCCCGGGCCAAATTCAACGAATCGTCAGGCGGCTCCCTGGACTCATCGGACATGAACTCAGTTCCGCCCGCTGTCTCCCCCCGCACTGCAGACGATGCCGAAGTGGCGTCGCGACAAGCTCCGGGGCAGGAGGAGGTGGTCCCGGAGGAGCCGCAAGGCAACCTCCCGGACTCCAGGAGTGAAGGGGATAAGGCCCCCCAGGGCTCCAAGTCCGGCTTTGTGCCGGACACCGCGCCGGAATCTTCCATAGTTCCGGACCGCGGTAGGCGAACTCCTTCCAAGAGGAGCAAGCCTTCTGAGCCGGCGGCCTCCGTCCAACCGGAGGTGCCGGACAATCTGCTGGAGGTGCTTGACGGCGCCTCCATTGACGAGGGGCACCGTACTATTATGAGTATGGTGATCTAGAAGGTTCAGTCCGTCAAGAGCGGACTGACTGAAGCTTGCGCTAACCTTCTAACAGGCTTCGAGGTAAGTAAAAATATTACCGCATAGATAGTAGCCCCTGATGCTTTGTTTGGCGTTCGGAAAGAAAAGCCGAATAGAGGATCTATTAAATATAGCAGGAGTCTAACAAAAAAGAGTCAATATGCGTATGCGGGCTTCGCTGCTATCCACCGCCGCACTGACTGCGGAGGTGGGTGTCCTGAAGCAGGACCTCGAACGGACCGAGCAAGAGCTCGGCCTTGCCAAGCGGCGGCTCGAGGAGAAAGGAGGTAAGAAATACCTTACAGAAAAAGTGCCTATGAAAAGGCATGATTGCAAAAAGATAACAGGATTGTACTGCTTATTGTAGGGGCCACGACTGAGGTGGCGACCCTTAAGCAGGCGCTGTCTGAGGCCGAAAAGAAAACGGCCGCGGAGCGCACCGAGCGAGACAGACTTGGGGCTCAGGTCGGCGAGGTTCAGCAAGAGCTTCAGGCTCTCATGAAAAAACATGAGAGTTTGGAGCTTGAGTCAAAGGTGCAAGCATCCAAGCTCGCAACGGCCCTTGAGACTGCCAAGTGTGCCAAGGTTGAAGCCCAAAAGGCCCTCCAAGAGTTGGAGGAGATGAGGAAGATAGCAGCGGGTAAGGCATTCTTTATGCAAAGCAGAAATATAAAAGTAAACTACTTGTTACTTACCCGAATCCGGAGCTCTCCAGGGGCATTCGCAGATCTTCCCCGCAGCGTATCCGCCACCGCCATATTCTACCGAGCTGAAGAGGGCAGCTCGACGGAGAAGGTGTTCTGGTCTCAGTATTCTGAGGCCGGACACCCTGTGCCCTTGAGCGACCAGCTGAAACAGCTGGTCGAGCTCCACAAGGCGTCCGAACAGGCCATGAAGGGCTTCATAGTTCGGCTGTGGCCCGGAGAGGCCCTGCCTGGGAGCTATTTCGGGCTGGTGCGGCGGCTGGTGGAGGCCTGTCCGAGGCTCGAGGTCATCAAGCGCTCCGTCTGCATCGAAGGTGCCCATCGGGCCCTTGCCCGTGCAAAGGTGCACTGGGGTAAGCTGGACGG
The DNA here is from genome assembly GCF_002162155.2 of Triticum dicoccoides. Classification (NCBI taxonomy): domain Eukaryota; kingdom Viridiplantae; phylum Streptophyta; class Magnoliopsida; order Poales; family Poaceae; genus Triticum; species Triticum dicoccoides. The sequence continues at coordinate 581,555,126 of NC_041386.1, read as the reverse complement.
TGAGAAGCTTGTGAAGGACAGGCCGCCGTCGGGGAAGGAGCATCGCAAGCCCGAGAACTACTACAAGGATGTTCTTGCAGGTGCCCGCCATGTGGCGGATGAATGTACCAAGGATGTGATTTTTGAATGAACTTGCTCGTGTTTATCCTGTGCGCTGAAAACTTGTTCATATGCGCTAAGCAATGCTTATTGAATTTAAAATATTACTTTCTGTGCGGCCGTTTATCAAAAAATTGAGAGATGACCAGTCGTCGGCTTCTGCCCCCATGCCACTAGTGCTGGGGTGTTCGGGATAAACCTGAGCGCTCTTTTTCCCATAGTTGGGTCCTTCGAGGGAGGCGCTCAGCACAACGAACCAGGCAATCGGACTATAATGCTTGAACACTCTCACTTAGCCATAGAACTCTATAATTTTAAATTTCGGCGAAGCCCCTAGTTCGGAAGATCGAGTTCGGGGCGCTATCCACGCCTTGGCCGGACAAAGCCGGCTCCTCGCTCGAAGCGGCATAAGTCTTTAGGGACTCAAAAAACCTCTCAAACAGCGACCGGTCTCTCGCCTCATCATGACAGTCAGTTTTAGCTTTCTCCACTAAGGTGCTTAACCCAGCTGAACCGGGGCACAATCACAGTGGTTCTCCTAGTGCTACCTTAGCCGATATAGCGGAACGTAAGGCACCAAAACATAGGAGCCGAGCAAACCCAACTATTGACCCAAATCATGATTCGCAGCCGATGCATATAGTGCTATAAGTTTGGGGTGCTGCACTTGTGAAAGTGTACGGACTTCTCACACCATAATGAGGGGTACTGAAGCCCCTGGCGTGTTTGCCGTACGATGGTGTATGGGTGCAATCATGTCATTTAATAAACATATATGTGAAAAGAGGATAATGCAAAAAATAGACAAAAAGCTATGCATTGTTTATAGAGAGGCTATTTATCAAAGCCGAACGATACAAATAGTGCGATAAGCAAAAAGATATTGGACTATTTAACATGTCCTGACCAGGGGCAGGCCGCAGAATTGTATTCAAAACAGGTATACCGCTCGTAACAGAGACCACCTGGGAGTTCCATAATGTGGCATGGCTTGTCTGCCTCCCTGGATCTTGCATCGTTTGTGCGGCAGTCAAATTGCCGAACAGGTCGTCCGAAGTATGGAGTCCTGAAAGTAAGAAAAAATTAAAAAAAGGCTCCGGCAGCCCCTAGTACGTTTTAAGCCGTATTTTGGGCGTGCCGTTATTGTGCCCCTTCCCCTGTGCCCATGGTATTTCAAGGGCGTAGTTATGTACGCGAGGCACTGGTTTCGCTATGTCGCGAGAGCTGGGGTTGGGGCCGCATTGCTACGCTTGCTTAGAGCGTGCCAGGCGTCCTGTTGTGGGTTACTCCGGGCGCGCTTGGCAGTGTCTGGCTTTTTAACGGCCGGACTGGAGAATTGCCTAAGAAGGCTACTTTGTACTTCCGCTGTGAGAGACGTCGTGTGCTCCTCCGTACGGAGGGAGCGTTCGGTGTTTCCATTGACCGTGATTACTCCTTGAGGGCCTGGCATCTTGAGCTTGAGATATGCTTAGTGCGGCACCACATTGAACTTTGTGAATGCGGTTCGTCCGAGCAGGGCGTGATAGCCACTGCGAAACGAGACTATATCGAAGATTAACTCTTCGCTTCGGAAATTGTCCGGGGATCCGAAGACCACGTCGAGTGTTACTGAGCCTGTACAGTTGGCTTCTACACCTGGTATAACGCCTTTAAAGGTCGTTTTTGTGGGCTTAATCCTTGAGGGATCTATGCCCATTTTCCGCACTGTATCCTGGTAAAGCAGGTTCAGGCTACTGCCGCCGTCCATGAGGACTCTTGTGAGATGAAATCCGTCGATGATTGGGTCGAGAACCAATGCGGCGAAGCCGCCATGACGGATGCTAGTGGGATGGTCCCTTCGATCAAAAGTGATCGGGCAGGAGGACCATGGGTTGAACTTTGGGGCGACTGGCTCCAACGCGTATACGTCCCATAGCGCACGCTTCCGCTCCCTCTTGGGAATGTGGGTTGCGTATATCATGTTCACCATCCGCACTTTAGGGGAAAGCCCTTCTGTCCATTGTTGTTCGGCGGCCTGGGCTCCTCCTCGTCCTCGTTGTGCATCCGCTTGTCTTTGTTTTCGGCTCTTAACTTGTCTGCCTACTTGAACACCCAACAATCCCTGATAGTGTGATTGGCTGGCCTTTCGGGGGTGCCATGTATCTGGCACAAGCGGTCGAGTATTCGGTCCAAACTGGACGGGCCCTGAGTATTCTTTTTGAATGGCTTTTTCCGCTGACCGGATTTATAGCCTCTGAATCCGGCATTGACTGCCGTCTCTTCATTGCTGTCACTACTAACGCGGCGTTTTTGCTTATTCCGACGTGTCCTGCCACTTTTGTCCTTGGTATCCGAATTACCAGGGTTCTTTGATAAGTTGTTACTGCGAGCTAGCCAGCTGTCTTCTCCTGCGCAAAAGTGGGTCATGAGTGTCGTGAGGGCTGCCATAGATTTCGGCTTTTCCTGTCCCAGGTGCCGGGCAAGCCACTCGTCGCGGATGTTATGCTTGAAGGCTGCTAGGGCCTCTGCGTCCGGACAGTCGACTATCTGATTTTTCTTTGTTAGGAACCGTGTCCAGAATTGCCTGGCCGATTCCTCTGGCTGCTGAATTATGTGGCTTAAGTTGTCGGCATCCGGTGGTTGCACGTAAGTGCCTTGCAAGTTGTCGAGGAATGCGGCTTCCAGGTCCTCCCAAGAACCGATTGAGTCTGCTGGCGAGCTGTTAAGCCAATGCCGGGTCGGTCCTTTAAGTTTGAGCGGGAGGTATTTGATGGCGTGTAGATCATCGCCGCGTGCCAGGTGGATGTGAAGGAGATAATCCTCGATCCATACCGCCGGATCTGTTGTGCCATCGTATGATTCGATGTTTACGGGTTTGAAACCCTCTAGGATTTTATGATCCATTACTTCATCCGTGAAGCATAGCGGGTGTGCGGCGCCTCTGTACTGGGCTATATCACGACGCAGCTTGGAAGAGCTATGTCTGTTGTGTTCGGCCCGGCCGGATTTGTTGTATCCGGAGTGAAGATCATCGTCACGTGCCGTAGGGCGCCTGCGTGATTCGTAGATCGATCTTGTTTGTCTTGCCTTATCCTCCAGTATGGCTCGCAGGTCTGGCGCATTTTCCCGTGCCTTAGTTGAGCGGCGTCGGGGCATGGCTTCTGTTGAGGGCCGAGAGGCCTCTCTGTCGCGGCCGCGAGGTGGCCGGTCTGCCATGCCGTGCGCTGGTAATGTAGGTGCTTCCTCCTCTGATCGGGGTAGCGGCCTGCGCTTTGGGTAACTCTTGGATGGGCGTTCGAGTTCATACTCTTCAGCTGCAAGGACCTCAGTCCATCTGTCAGCTAGAAAATCTTGGTCGGCTCTAAGCTGTTGCTGCTTTTTCTTGAGGCTTCTTGCCGTGGCTAAAAGCCTGTGTTTGAAACGCTCTTGTTCGGCAGGGTCTGATGGTATGACGAATTCGTCGTCATCGAGGCTTGCCTCGTCTTCGGAGGGAGGCATATAGTTATCATCCTCGACCTCTCGGTCTGCCGCTCTCTCATGAGGGCTGGCTTCTCCATCTTCCTGTGCCGAATCTTGCTGGGGTGGGTGTTATTCGGCGCTATCCGGGGTAGTATTATCTCCCGTGCCGGAATCACCGTTTTTGCTTTGGCGGGATTTAGAGCGGCGCCGCTGACGCCGGCGCTTTGGCTGTTTCTTGGAGGTGTCATCCCCCGCTGTTCCATCGCCATCTCCATCTTTCGGAGTATCCACCATATATATGTCATATGACGAGGTGGCCTTCCAGCGCCCTACAGGTGCTGGTTCTTGTTCGTCTCCTACATCGTCGTCCATACCGTCGATGTCTTCGGAGCCGAAGTCAAGCATGTCGGTTAAATCGTCGATAGTGGCTACAAAGTGGGTGGTGGGTGGGCTTTGAACTTCTTCATCGTCCGTATCCCATCCTCGCTGACCGTAATCCGGCCAGGGCTCTCCTGATAAAGAGAGAGACTTGAGAGAATCCCGGATGTCGCCAAAAGGCGAGTGATGAAAGATGACCGCGGCGGTGAACTCCATTATCGGCGCCCAATCGGATTCGATTGGCAGTGGCGCGGGGGGTTCGGAGTCCGGATCCTTGGAGCCACGGGTCATGCATAGTACGGGGCTGGCGTTCGGCTCGATCGCCTTTGAGATTGCAGCCCCCGAGGTGACGTCTGACCGCTCATCCTCGATTGGCGCAATAGGCTCCGAGTTAGGGGTCGGAACCAGTGCGTGTGCGGCCTCCAGGACACTGTCTGGAGGCAGAGCTAGATCATGCCCCTCGAGATAGTGCGGCGCACTTGGTTGTGGCTCGAATCCGTCAAAGATCAAATCTCCGCGGATGTCTGCCATGTAATTTAGGCTTCCAAACCTGACTTGATGGCCAGGGGCGTAGCTTTCGATCTGCTCCAGGTGGCCAAGCGAATTGGCCCGCAGTGCGAAGCCGCCGAAGACGAAGATCTGTCCGGGGATAAAAGTCTCACCCTGGACCACATCGTTGTTGATGATCAAAGGAGCCATCGGGCCTAAAGGCAACGACACAGAGGAACTCTCAATGAAAGCACCAATGTCGGTGTCAAAACCGGCGGATCTCGGGTAGGGGGTCCCGAACTGTGCGTCAAGGCCGGATGGTAACAGGAGACAAGGGACACGATGTTTTTACCCAGGTTCGGGCCCTCTCGATGGAGGTAATACCCTACTCCTGCTTGATTAATATTGATGATATGGGTAGTACAAGAGTAGATCTACCACGAGATCAAGGAGGCTAAACCCTAGAAGCTAGCCTATGGTATGATTGTTGTATATGGAGTTGATGTCCTACGGACTACAACCCTCCGGTTTATATAGGCACCGGATAGGGTTATGGTTACACAGAGTCGGTTACAATGGTAGGAGATCTTGAATATCCGCATCGCCAAGCTTGCCTTCCACGCCAAGGAAAGTCCCATCCGGACATGGGACGAAGTCTTCAATCTTGTATCTTCATAGTCCTCGAGTCTGGCTGAAGGTATAGTCCGGCTACCCGAACACCCCCTAATCCAGGACTCCCTCAGGGGTAACCCGAAGGTAAGCTTTATCGCCAATTTCACAAGCCACTTCCTTATGACTATGGTCATACTAGCTCTTTTGACGAGATTGGGCTGTCTTCAAATTCTCACGAATGATGCGAACTTGCTCTTGTGCCTCCTGGATCATATCCGGTCCAAAGAATTGTCTTTCACCGGTTTCTGACCAGTTCAAAGGTGTTCGACATCTTTGTCCATACAGAACCTCAAAAGGAGCTTTCTTGAGGCTGGATTGGTAGCTATTGTTATAAGCAAACTCGGCGAAGGGAAGACACTTCTCCCAATCCATACCGAATGAGATAGCACAAGCTCTAAGCATGTCCTCGAGAATTTGGTTGACCCTTTCCACCTGACCACTTGATTGAGGGTGGAAAGCGGTACTGAAGGAAAGATGTGTGCCCATGAAGTGGAGAGACTACCACGGTCTGAATTGATCTCTAGTGGGACACCATGAAGTGACACTATTCGAGAAATATATAAGTCAGCGAGCTAACTAGCAGTGATACTCTCTCGAATAGGTAGGAAGTGAGCCACTTTGGAAAGACGATCAATGACTACGAAGATAGCATTATTCCCTCTCTTGGTCCTGGGAAAGCCGGTGATGAAGTCCATACCAACTTTATCCCGTTTCCACTCAGGAATAGCTAAAGGTTGAAGGGTGCCAGCAGGCCTTTGATGTTCTTCCTTAACGTGATGACAAACGTTGCAGTTAGCAATAAACTGAGCAATTTCTCTCTTCATCCTAGTCCACCAGAACCTCTAGCGTAGGTCCTGATACATCTTAGTACTATCGGGATGAATCGTGAGAGGAGATTCATGAGCCTCCTTAAGGATTAATTGCCGAAGATGCTGCTTCTTGGGGACCACCAGGCGATTCCCGAAGAAAACAACACCTCGAACATCTATAGAGAAACTACCAGCAACGCCCTTAGCAATGTTTCTCTTGATCCGGATAATCCCCGTATCATGCTTCTGGGCTTCTATGATATGATCCACAAGAGTAGGTTTCACCACCAAGGTAGAAAGGAATCTGTGAGGAGCGATGTGAAGGTTTAGCTTACATAATTCCTCATCGAGAAGTGGTTGGCCCTGCTGCAACATGAGATTGTTGCAATAGGACTTACGACTTAGCGCATCAACCATGACATTGCGCTTGCCTGGGGTGTAGGTAATCCCTAAGTCATAATCTGAGATCAACTCCAACCAACGTCTTTGCCTAACGTTCAAATCTGGTTAGGTGAAGATATACTTGAGACTCTGGTGGTCGGTGTAAATCTCGCAACATTTACCAAGAAGGTAATGTCGCCATGTCTTAAGTGCATAGACTACGGCTGCAAGCTCTAGATCATGTGTAGGATAATTCTCCTCATGTGGATGCAACTGTCGAGATGCATAGGCAATCACATGGCGATCTTGCATAAGAATGCAACCTAGTCCCTGTCGTGAGGCGTCGCAGTAGATAACAAAGTCCTTAGTGAAATCCGGTGGCACAAGTATGGGAGCAGAAGTCAGGCGTCTTTTCAGTTCTTGAAAACTATGCTCACACTGTGGGGACCACTCAAACTTTTTTATCTTTCTTGAGAAGTTCCATGAGAGGTTTGGCCACTTTGGAGAAGTTCTCAACGAAGCGGCGACAATAACTGGCTAGGCCAAGGAAACTCCTAACTTGCTTAACTGTTTCAGGCGGAGTCCAATCAAGAACGGCCTGAACTCTCTCGGGATTGACGGCAATGCCCTTACCAGATATCACGTGGCCTAGGTAAGTCACTTCTGGCAACCAAAATTCGCACTTGGAGAACTTGGCATAAAGGCGGTGCTCTCTGAGTTTTCCTAGCACAAGTCTAAGATGTTCGGCATGCTCTTCCTCGTTCTTCGAGTAAATAAGGATATCATCGAGGTAAACCACGACGAACTTATCTAAGTACTCCATGAAGATCGAGTTCATCAAGCGGGAGAATGTAGCTGGAGCATTGGTTAAACCAAAGGACATGACGGTGTACTCGTACTGGCCATAACGAGTGACAAAAGCTATCTTAGGAATGTCCCCATTTCTGATCTTGATTTGATGGTAGCCTAACCTCAAATACATCTTGGAAAAGACTGAGGATCCAGCGAGCTGATCATACAGGTCGTTGATCCTGGGGAGCGGATACTTGTTGTTTATTGTGACCAAATTAACGGGACGATAATCTACAACCATTCGGTCCGTACCATCCTTCTTCTTGACGAAGAGGACAGGGCAAGCCCAGGGAGAAGAACTAGGACGGATGAAACCCTTTTGCAAGGATTCATCAAGTTATTTCTTAAGCTCAGCTAGTTCTAAGGGTGCCATCTTGTAAGGTCTCCTAGAGATTGGAGCAGTTCCTGGGATAAGATCTATGACAAATTCTACATCTCTGTCAGGTGGAATGCCTGGCAGTTCCTCTGGAAAGACATCCGTAAAGTCACGGACTACCGGGATATCTTCAAGGTCTGGAAGAGGGTTGGCATTAAGAGAATAGAGCTGACGCTTTGCAACTCTGGTGGAGACATCGACTATCTTGCCAGATGGATGTGTGAGCTGAACAGACCTGGTGTAACAATCAATCTTGGCATAATGAGCTTTCATCCAGTCCATACCCAAGATGATGTTAATATCTGTAGACTTGAGGGCTATAAGTGATGCAAGGAATACAAGTCTGTCGACAAGGATTTCATTACCAGGGCTTACACTAGAAGTTTGCCATTTGGATCCAGGAGTTTGAATTACTAGTGGAGAGGGCATATCACAAAATGAGATGTTGTGCAAGTTAGCATAGCTTTCGGAAATGAAGGAGTGAGATGCTTCGGTATCAAATAAAACTGATGCTGGATGGCAATTGACAAGGAGTGTACCAAGAACGACATCCGGATCATCATGAGCGTCTTTAGCTGAGACGTGATGCACACATCCACGTTCAGCGGGAGCTGACTTGACACTAATCATCTTGCGTGATGGCTTACCACGGCCAACAGACTTCTCAGGCTAGGGTGGAGCATATTTGGTTTGAGAGCAGTCACGTGCATAGTGTCCTGGCTCTCCGCATGTGAAGCAAGTCCCTGAAGTATGACGTGGACCCGCTTTGACAAGCGGTCTATCAATAGGCCTGGGTGGAGCATGTAACTGAACTGGGCGAGGTGCCACACAAGATGGCCTTGGTGTATAACCGGGTGGAAGAGCGGAGTTCGGAACCCAAATCCGACGCTTCTGCGAAGTAGAACCTGAAGAAGAACCCAAACCACGGGTGTGCTTACGAGACTCCTCGTAAGTGAGTTGAGCTGTCTCTGCATTAATGGCCTTGTTCACAAGAGCCTGGAATGTATTGCAATGATGCAAGTGGAGATCATGACGCAACTTGGGGTTGAGACCCTTCCGGAACCTAGCCTGCTTCTTGGCGTCCGTGGACACCTCTTCTATAGCATAGCGGGCAAGGTTCTCAAACTCTCTACTGTAAGCATCAACAACCATCTTACTCTGGGTGAAACTACAGAACTCTTCTCTCTTGCGATCAATGAGGGCTTGAGGAATGTGATGTTCATGAAAGGCTTCAGTAAAATCTCTCCAGGTAGGTATCTGGCCAGCTGGAAGCATAGCCTCATAGTTCTGCCACCAAAGACTAGCAGGACCATCCAGATGATAAGCAGCGTAGGGGACCTTGTCACTTTCAGCTACGTTCGCAGAGCGCAGCTTGTGTGTGATACTATGTAGCCAGTCATCTGCATCGAGTGGTTCAATGGAATGATGGAAGGTAGGTGGTTTCAAACCAATGAAATCATAGATGGACGCTGACTCTTTGTGCTGATGGGAGGTGTTCTCCTCAATACGTGCTAACAAGCGGTTAGACTCTCGCTTGTTCTTCTCCATCTCTAACATGAACTCTACCAACGAAGGCTGGTCGGGAGGATCCTCATCCCTACCATCTCCGGGGTTCCGGCTACGAGCAACAGAACTTCGGTTAACTGACGACATCCTGAAGAACCAACCAAGGAAACAAGGATGGATTCGGCATCATCATAAGGATGTAGAATATAGTACGAGGAAAAATACTATCTCTTGAACTCCTAGGACAATTCCGGCAGCATAACGGCAGCAAAATGCTCGAAATGAGACATTCTGCAAAAGACGGGGTAGCACCATACTCAACATCATCACTCAAGGTTCTGAGATATTGCTAAACAGGCTACACCGGAGGTACTCAAACTGGGATATGACTCAGATCAACCAAACCTTAGAGACTACAGAGTAGTAACACGTGTTCCTGATAGATGGAAGAGAAAGCCTAGTTCCTTAACCACATAGGAAAGATAGGACGACTCAGATCAGAAGGGCATGAGATATAAGGAGTAAAAAAGAGCCTTACGTTCCCTTCCACAATCAATTCCCCTATATAGCTAAAGAATTTCTAGACCCAACTTCGACCAGGTTGGCTTGGAAATCCTACAGGCAGTCAGGCTCTGATACCAAAGCTGTCGGGACCCCGATTCCAAATCACATCGATCTAGCCGGTAACACCTCATATCACTTTGCGGCCTCACGCACGGTATCCCCACGGGTCTCGCCTTACCCTGGCCCGAGACCGTTTGCGCCTTTTGGCTCGTGTATATGATTGCGTCGCTAGCATCCATATGACAGAGAACCCGGGCCGACATGGCTAGTCGTGAACCCAAAGCAGCACTAACCTATGGGAACATGCATACATGATTCACGTCGAGCGTGTCGGTCAGCAGCGTGTGAATCCGGGCTGTAGCACTGGGCTAACAGGACTCCGGGGAACCCGGGCTGTAGCAGGCTAGGCAGGACTCCGGATGTCACCGCGTGACATTTCCCCGAAGGGACAGACACGGGAACAAAGTGAAACACATGCCGGCCAGTCAAGTCTCCTAAGCAGTAGTGCTGGGCTAGCAGGACTCCGGTGAACCGGGCTGTAGCAGACTACTATGGCTCAAGGAAGCACTAGACTACATTTCCCCATAAGAGAGACTGCCAAGGATAAACAACTAGATTGTCGGATCCCACACATAGCAATACACGTCACACGTACGCATAACATGCAAGTATGTGATGTACAACATGGCATCACAACATAACACAAACTCATATAGATAAAGGCTCAGAAGAGCCACATAGCATTAATACAAACAGGGGTCACATGACCCATCATTCAGAGCATACAAGCAACGGAAGCATTACATGTCTGAGTACAGACAACTACAAAAGAAAAAGGCTAAGAAACCTGACTATCTACAAGTCCCTCCCAAGGGTACAAGATCGTAGCTGAGGTAACAAGCTACTCGTTGAAGTCCAAGCGGTACTACTAGTGAGACAGATGTCTCATCTGCAAAACATAAATAAAGCAAACATGAGTACAAAGGTACTCAGCAAGACTTACATCAGATCCTATCATACATGCATTTGTATCAAGAAGGTAATGTGGGGTTTAGTTGCAGCAAGCTAGCTTTGACTCAGTGGCTATCCTGTTCTACGACAACGAGAAACTTCTTTGAGATGAGGCTGCGCACATGAGTCCACTAATCACCACATCAATACACTACTATGGATTCATCCCCGTCTCCTTACGAGAAGACCATCCATAGCACTCACACTTGTCTTGAGCATTTTAGAGTATCCACTTTAAGTTGTCTATGTACCACGTAAGCATCCAAGAAGTCCATAACCGAGGACACGGCTATTCGAATAGATCATGCTAACCCTGCAGGGGTGTACTTCTTCACACACGCTCTCACCACTTATCACCATGTACACGTCATGTATCTCGGCAACCTTCAAGCGGAAGCCTGGCGAGGGTGTCGGCCACGACCTAACTAACCACGCAAGACTCTAATCCAGGTTTATCACCTATTTGGGTTCCATCCGCAAGGAGATCCGGCCGGGGTGTCGCTCACGGCCCCAAACAATGTGAGCAGGGTTCCCAAGCCCACCATCCGGGTGCCACTTGGTACACCATGCCACCTGTGCCTAGTCTGTCCCGAGCCCACCCTGTCGGGTGCCACTCGGTAGAAAAATAGCACTACCTACAACACCAGAAACTATTTGCAACTCCTGGACAGAGATCAAGTTGGCTAATAAGTCGAGAGGGGTCGAGTTACCGGAACCCAACGTGTGGTAGTAGCTAGTCCTTGGAAAACATACACAGAACTCAGTTCTTAGGGACGGTTCCAGTGAGACAACCCACCATGTACTCCTACATGGCCTCTCACCGCTACCTTTACCAAATCGTGTTCACACGCTTAACTCTCAACATCAGAACATAGCACTGTACTCTAATTCATTCCCAATGAATTAGACCTGACATACTCTAAGCAATAGCAGGCATGGCATGGCAAGAACACAACATGGCTCAAGCAACTCCTACACATGCTAGTGGGTTTTAACTATTTACTGCGGCAATGACAGGTCATGCAGAGGAATGGGTTCAACTACCGCAGCATAAAGTAGCAGTTGAATCGTTGTTGTCCTAATGCAATAAATGAGAGCAGGAGCGAGAGAGTAGGATTGTATCGGAATGAACAAGGGGGGGGGGTTGCTTGCCTGGTAGATCAACAGGGGGGCACTGCTCCTCTGACAGGTACTCTGGATCGATCTCCGGAGCAGAACCTCTCGAGAAGGAACGGTGTCGAAAATCAAACACAAGTATATGCAACAATATGATGCATGATCATGGAATGAATATGTGATATTGTTTGAGTTAAAGAATCTAGCAATTATTTGGTTGAAGTCCATTTGAGCCAAGGGTTCAAATACAACTCCAAATTAAGCTCTTAAATAAGCCATAAGTGTGTTTTCATATATACAGCATGTATAGGTTGGTTTGTCATGCATGAAAATGGTACAGATGGATAGATTGAATTTTTCTGATCATTTTTCATATATAAATTATTTCAATCTGAGCTACGGTTGAATTTCTATGAATTTTTGAAGTTTATATCAATTTCTGGAATTCTCTGAATTATTTAAAATCCAGAAAAAATCATTATTGCATCAGCATGACATCACAGAGGCGTCAGCAGGGCTGACCAGGTCAAACCTGACGTGTGGGGTCCACACATCAGTGACCGGTTAGTTAACAGGGGGTTAGTTTATCCTAATTATAGGATTAGTGGCGCTGGGGCCCACTGTCAGTGTCAGGTTTAGTTAAATGGTGATTAGCCTTAAGCTAATCACCTAACCCATGGGGCCCACCTGACAGGCCCGCGAGGTCAAAGGGGTCAAACCCCATCGGCGTTTAACCGCCGGCGAGGCCAAACACGGCGGAGGGCTCGGGAAACGCCCTCCGGCGACCATTTAGGCGGCGGAGATCACGGACGAGGAGCTAGAGCTCGTCCGCGTCGTTTGGAGCAAGCGGGAGGCTGTGGGGGTGCCTGAGCTCGCCGGAAACGAGCTCGAGGCGGCGGCAGGAGCACGGCTCCGGGCGAAAACGGGCTGCGGGGCACGGCAGGAACTGCGGAGGCCCTCTATGGCCTCCTGGCGTCACCAGGAGCACGGTGACGCGCGTGGGAGCGTCTGGCTCGGCCTCTGGCCATGGTGGCACCATGGCCGGCGGCGATGAGGTCTCGGGCGCGGCAGCTGAGCTAGCTAGGTGGGGCAAACGAGCACGGGGAGGAGGGGAGAACGAAGTAGAGCTCACGGGGAGATCGTAGACGTCGTCAGCGAGCTCGGGGACGCGCTGAGGTCGACGGTGCAGCGATGGGGATCCACGGTGGCCGGAGATGAAGACGACAGCGATGGAGGCGCTCCAGGGCCTCCCGAGGCACGTGGCTCGACGGAGAGGTAGACGCAGACGTGGCAGAGCTTGCAGACACGGAGAGAGGGCGAGGGGGAGTCGGTGGCTACGGCAACGGCGAGCGGCGTCGACGCAGCGCTCGGGCGGGTCGAGAGAGAGGGATCCAGGGGAGGAGGGAGAGTGAGAGAGGTGCGGGACGGTGCGTGGCGTCGCGCAGAGCGACCAGGGCTACAAGGGGGAGGACAGGCAGGCAGGTGCCGTGGCGCGCGGAGCGCCCGCGCGCCGGGCACACGCCTCGCCTACTGGCGCGAGGTGGAGGACGGTGCGGTGGCCAGTGGGCTGGGCCAGCACAGTTGGGCCGGCACAGTGCCAGGCCGCAGGTGGCCCAGGTAAGCATTTTTCCATTTTGTTTTCTTTTCTATTTTCTGACATTTGTTTCTGATTTAGTAAAAATACTAAATCATTTTATTTAATTCTGTCAAATTTTGCAGGGACCTAAGGAATTAATCCAAACCCCTCACCAAAATTCAGAATTATTGGACAATATTTTGTATATATAAAAATATTTATCCAACGCAAATAAATACTGGATTAATTCCAAATGCCCAAAATAATTACTTATGAGCTCTTTAAAATATTGGTTTGATTTTTATCTCTGTCCAATATTTTCAGAGAGCAACATGAGCATTTTCTTGGACCCTTTTGTAGCAATTTTTACTTGGGTCATTTCCAGAAATGATTTCTGAGGGTTTCACAAATCCCCATTTCAAAGTTAAATGGAATTTAAACATGATGCAAACATGAAGGCTAGCCTAGGTCATACCAGAACTAGGGATGTGACAGGGAGCCTCAACACTCATTGGACTGCATACATCAGTATGTATTATTTCCAACAAGTTGTTGCTCGCTCCATTGTTCCGGAGAACGAAGTCTTAGTCATCTTGCCCATGAGGCATGGTTCACAAGCATCAACTGATTCATAATCAAGTGATTCCAAAAGCCCATCAGCATGGATTTTCTTCATGCGCTTTACACCAATATGACCTAAACGGCAGTGCCACAAATAAGTTGCACTATCATTATTAACTTTGCATCTTTTGGCTTCAATATTATGAATATGTGTATCACTACGATAGAGATCCAACAAACCATTTTTATTGGGTGTATGACCATAGAAGGTTTTATTCATGTAAACAGAACAACAATTATTCTCTAACTTAAATGAATAGTTGTAATGCAATAAACATGATCAAATCATATTCATGCTCAACGCAAACACCAAATAACATTTATTTAGGTTGAACACTAATCCTGAAAGTATAGGGAGTGTGCGATGATGAGCATATCAATCTTGGAACCACTTCCAACACACATCGTTACTTCACCCTTATCTAGTCTTTGTTCATTCTGCAACTCCCGCTTTGAGTTATTACTCTTAGGAACTGAACCAGTATCAAATACCGAGGGGTTGCTATAAAACTAGTAAAGTACACATCAATAACATGTATATCAAATATAGCATTGTTCACTTTGCCATCCTTCTTATCCACCAAATACTTGGGGCAGTTCCGCTTCCAGTGACCAGTCCCTTTGCAGTAGAAGCACTTAGTCTCAGGCTTAGGTCCAGACTTGGGCTTCTTCACTTGAGCAGCAACTTGCTTTCCGTTCTTCTTGAAGTTCCCTTTCTTTCCCTTTGCCCTTTTCTTGAAACTAGTGGTCTTGTTAATCATCAACACTTGATGCTCTTTCTTGATTTCTACCTTCATCGATTTCATAATCGTGAAAAGCTCGGGAATCGTTTTCGTCATCCCTTGCATACTATAGCTCATCACGAAGTTCTACTAACTTGGTGATGGTGACTAGAGAATTCTGTCAATCACTATTTTATCTGGAAGATTAACTCCCACTTGATTCAAGCGATTGTAGTACCCACACAATCTGAGCACATGCTCACTGCTTGAGCTATTCTCCTCCATCTTTTAGCTATAGAACTTGTTGGAGACTTCATATCTCTCAACTCGGGTATTTGCTTGAAATATTAACTTCAACTCCTGGAACATCTCATATGATCCATGACGTTCAAAACATCTTTGAAGTCCCGATTCTAAGCTGTTAAGCATGGTGCACTAAACTATTAAGTAGTCATCATATTGAGCTAGCCAAATGTTCATAACGTCTGCATCTGCTCCTGCAATAGGTCTGTCACCTAGCGGTGCATCAAGGACATAATTCTTCTGTGCAGCAATGAGGATAATCCTCAGATCACGGATCCAATCCGCATTATTGCTACTAACATCTTTCAACTTAGTTTTCTCTAGGAACATATCAAAAATAAAACGGAGGAGCTAAACGCGAGCTATTGATCTACAACATAGATATTCTAATACTACCGGGACTAAATTCATGATAAATTAAAGTTCAATTAATCTTATTACTTAAGAACTCCCACTTAGATAGACATCCCTCTAATCCTCTAAGTGATCACGTGATCCAAATCAACTAAACCATGCCCGATCATCACATGAGATGGAGTAGTTTCAATGGTGAACATCACTATGTTGATCATATCTACTATATGGTTCACGCTCGACCTTTCGGTCTCAGTGTTCCGAGGCCATATCTGCATATGCTAGGCTCGTCAAGTTTAACCTGACTATTCCGTGTGTGCAACTATTTTTCACCTGTTGTAATTGAACGTAGAGCCTATCACACCGATCATCACGTGGTGTCTCAGCATGAAGAACTTTCGCAACGGTGCATACTCAGGGAGAACACTTATACCTTGATAATTTAGTGAGAGATCATCTTATAATGCTACCATCAATCAAAGCAAGATAAGATGCATAAAAGATAAACATCACATGCAATCAATATAAGTGATATGATATGGCCATCATCAACTTGTGCTTGTGATCTCCATCTCCGAAGCACCGTCATGATCACCATCGTCACCAGCGCGACACCTTGATCTCCATCGTAGCATCGTTGTCATCTGGCCAACTATTGCTTCTATGACTATCGCTACCGCTTAGTGATAAAGTAAAGCAATTACAGGGCGATTGCATTGCATACAATAAAGCGACAACCATATGGCTCCTGCCAGTTGCCGATAACTCGGTTACAAAACATGATCATCTCATACAATAAAATTTAGCATCATGTCTTGACCATATCACATCACAACATGCCCTGCAAAAATAAGTTAGACGTCCTCTACTTTGTTGTTGCAAGTTTTGCGTGGCTGCTACGGGCTGAGTAAGAACTGTTCTTACCTACGCATCAAAACCACAACGATAGTTCGTCAAGTTAGTGCTGTTTTAACCTTCTCAAGGACCGGACATAGCCACACTCGGTTCAACTAAAGTTGGAGAAACTAACACCCGCCAACCACCTGTGTGCAAAGCACGTCGATAGAACCAGTCTCGCTTAAGCGTACGCGTAATGTCGGTCCGGGCCGCTTCATCCAACAATACCGCCGAACCAAAGTATGACATGCTGGTAAGCAGTATGACTTGTATCGCCCACAACTCACTTGTGTTCTACTCGTGCATATAACATCTATGCATATAACCTGGCTCGGATGCCACTGTTGGGGAACGTAGTAATTTCAAAAAAATTCCTACGCACACGCAAGATCATGGTGATGCATAGCAACGAGAGGGGAGAGTGTTGTCTACGTACCCTCGTAGACCGACAGCGGAAGCGTTATGACAACGCGGTTGATGTAGTTGTACGTTTTCACGACCCGACCGATCAAGCACCGAAATTACGACACCCCCGAGTTCTAGCACACGTTCAGCTCGATGACGATCCCCGGACTCCGATCCAGCAAAGTGTCGGGGAAGAGTTCCGTCAGCACGACGGCGTGGTGATGATCTTGATGTTCTACCAACACAGGGCTTCGCCTAAGCACTGCTACAATATGACCGAGGTGGATTATGGTGGAGGGGGCACCGCACACGGCTAAGAGATCCAAGGCATCAATTGGTGTGTCTCTCGGGGTGCCTCCCTCCCCGTATATAAAGGAGTAGAGGAGGGGGAGGGGCCCGGCCACCCTTGGCGCGCCCCATGAGGAGTCCTACTCCCACCGCTTTCCATGTTGGAGTAGGAGAGGAGAGGGAAGGAGAAAGAGGGAGAAAGGAAAGGGGGGGCGCCGCCCCCCTTCCTAGTCCAATTTGGACTTGGGAGGGGGGCGCGCGGCTGCCCCTTGGCCGCCTCTCCTCTTCCACCAATTGGGCCCATGAGGCCCATTAACCTTCGGGGGGTTCCGGTAACCCCCCCCCCCCCCGGTACTCCGGTATATATCCGATAACCCCCAGAACCATTCCGGTTTCCGAATATAGTCGTCCAATATATCAATCTTCATGTCTCGACCATTTCGAGACTCCTCGTCATGTCCGTGATCACATCCAGGACTCCGAACTTCCTTCGGTACATCAAAACACATAAACTCATAATATAACCGTCATCAAACTTTAAGCATGCGGACCCTACGGGTTCGAGAACTATGTAGACATGAACGAGACACGTCTCCGGTCAATAACCAATAGTGGAACCTGGATGCTCATATTGGCTCCCACATATTCTATGAAGATCTTTATCGGTCAAACCGCATAACAGCATACGTTGTTCCCATTGTCATCGGTATGTTACTTGCCCGAGATTCGATCGTCGGTATCTCAATACCTAGTTCAATCTCGTTACTGGCAAGTTTCTTTACTCGTTCGGTAATACATCATCCCGCAACTAACTCATTAGTTGCAATGCTTGCTAGGCTTAAGTGATGTGTATTACCGAGTGGGCCCGGAGATACCTCTCCGACAATCGGAGTGACAAATCCTAATCTTGAAATACGCCAACCCAGCAAGTACCTTCGGAGACACCTATAGAGCACCTTTATAACCACCCAGTTACGTTGTGATGTTTGGTAGCACACAAAGTGTTCCTCCGGTAAACTGGAGTTGCATGATCTCATAGTCATAGGAACATGTATAAGTCATGAAGAAAGCAATATCAACAAACTAAACAATCAAGTGTTAAGCTAACGGAATGGGTCAAGTCAATCACATCATTCTCCTAATGATGTGATCCCGTTAATCAAATGACAACTCTTTGTCTATGGCTAGGAAACATAACCATCTTTGATCAATGAGCTAGTCAAGTAGAGGCATACTAGTGACACTCTGTTTGTCTATGTATTCACACATGTATCATGTTTCTGGTTAATACAATTCTAGCATGAATAATAAACATTTATCATGATATAAGGAAATAAATAATAACTTTATTATTGCCTCTAGGGCATATTTCCTTCATTGGACCCTACGTCAAGAAAGCAACCAGGAAGGCACGATGTAGGGGGCACGCCTACCCCCCAGGCGCGCCCTCCACCCTCATGGGGCCCATGTTGCTCCACCGACGTACTTCTTCCTCCTATATATACCTACGTACCCCCAAACTACCAGATACGGAGCCAAAACCCTAATTCCACCGCCATAACTTTTTGTACCCGTGAGAACCCATCTTGGGGCCTTTTCCGGAGCTCCGCCGGAGGGGGCATCGATCACGGAGGGCTTCTATATCAATACCATAGCCTCTCAGATGAAGTGTGAGTGGTTTACTTTAGACCTTCGGGTCCATAGTTATTAGCTAGATGGCTTCTTCTCTCTTTTTGGATCTCAATACAAAGTTCTCCCCCTCTCTTGTGGAGATCTATTCGATGTAATCTTCTTTTGCGGTGTGTTTGTTGAGACCGATGAATTGTGGGTTTATGATCAAGTTTATCTATGAACAATATTTGAATCTTCTCTGAATTCTTTATGTATGATTGGTTATCTTTGCAAGTCTCTTCGAATTATCAGTTTGGTTTGGCCTACTAGATTGATCTTTCTTGCAATGGGAGATGTGCTTAGCTTTGGGTTCAATCTTGCGGTGTCCTTTCCCAGTGAGAGTAGGGGCAGCAAGGCACGTATTGTATTGTTGCCATCGAGGATAACAAGATGGGGTTTATATCATATTGCATGAGTTTATCCCTCTACATCATGTCATCTTTCTTAAAGCGGTACTCTGTTCTTTTGAACTTAATACTCTAGATGCATGTTGGATAGCGGTCGATGTGTGGAGTAATAGTAGTAGATGCAGGCACGAGTCGGTCTACTTGTCTCAGACGTGATGCCTATATACATGATCATACCTAGATATTCTCATAACTATGCTCAATTCTGTCAATTGCTCAACAGTAATTTGTTTACCCACCATAATACTTATGCTCTCGAGAGAAGACACTAGTGAAACCTATGGCCCCCGAGTCTATTTTCCATCATATTAATCTTCCGTCAACAAGCTATTTCCTTTTCCGTTTATTTTGCATCTTTATCATAAAAATACCAAAAATATTATCTTATCATATCTATCAGATCTCACTTTCGTAAGTGACCGTGAAGGGATTGACAACCCCTTTATTGTGTTGGTTGCGAGTATTTTATTTGTTTGTGTATGTGCGAGGGACTCGCGCGTGGCCTCCTACTGAATTGATACCTTGGTTCTCAAAAACTGAGGGAAATACTTAAGCTACTTTGCCGCATCACCCTTTCCTCTTCAAGGGAAAACCAACGCAGTGCTCAAGAGGTAGCAAGAAGGATTTCTGGCGCCATTGCCAGGGAGTCTACGCAAAAGTCAACATACCAAGTACCCATCACAAACCCTTATCTCCCGCATTACATTATTTGCCATTTGCCTCTTGTTTTTCTCTCCCCCACTTCACCCTTGCCATTTTATTCGCCCTCTCTCTCCGTCCTCCTTCTCTTTCTCTATTTGCCTCTTTTTGCCCGTCTCTTGTTTGCTTGTGTGTTGGATTGCTTGCTTGTCATTATGGCTAGTCCCCTATCTTCTCTGTTGTCTCCCGAGAATGAAGTTCTTAATTTTAAGCAAAGCGAAGGAGAAAATCTAAAAGATGCTTGGTATAGAATTTGCAATGCTCAAAACCAGAAAGCAATCTACTTATGTTCTTCTCCGCAATTTTTATGTAGGCACTACTCCTTAGCACATATATGTCCTTGGTACCTTTACCGGAGGGAATTTCTTGGGTAGCCACACTTTTGATTCCTGCAATGCTATGATAGATTTGTTTGGCTCACCCCCTCTTTTGGTTAATGGAACTATGTTAACTTTGGAGCATGTAATGCAAAAACTTGAAATTATTGAAAATAAAGTTGCTACCGTAGAGTTAATTGAAAATTTGGATAAAAAGATCCACAACCAAATTACTCAATATGGATCTAAAGTAGGAGTCACATTGAAAAATATTAAGGAGAAGGAACCCATAGTTAATGGAAGAATAAATCAGGATTCCACTTGAATCGATAAACTAGAGGGTATCATTACCAACTTGGGAACCGCTTTTTCTTCCGTAAAGAATACTCCAAGTCCTCCAACTAAAATCACCAAGCTTATGTATGTTCCTAAAAATAAGGGTGAATCCTCTAGCAAGGAAACTGCGGATCTCAAATCTATAAGTATTTATCCCAATCTTTTTGCTATCATTAAGGAACCATTTGCTACTAATGATTGTTTCATTTTTGTGCCTAGAAGTTTGATAATTTATAAAAGGAAAGAAAATTTTAAGGGTGATAGATGTCTCATTAAATAATTATCAACTAAAGATACCTACACCTATCCTTGCTTATATGCCTAGCTAGGGGCGTTAAACGATAGCGCTTGTAGGGAGGCAACCCAATTTTATTTTTATTCTTTGATTTTTGCTCCTGTTTAGTAATAAATAATTTATCTAGCCTCTGTTTTGGCTGTGTTTTTTGTATTTAATTAGTGTTTGTACCAAGTAGAACCGTTGGGAAGACTTGGGGAAAGTCTTTTTAATCTTGCTGTAAAAAACAAAAACTTTAGCGCTCACAAGAATTGCTGCCATTTTTATTTGGAAAGTGCTATTTAGTTAATTCTTTTTGCAGATGATTAATAGATAAATTTCTCAGGTCCAGCAATTTATTTTAGAATTTTGGGGGTTCCAGAACTTGCGTTAGCTACAGATTACTACAGACTGTTCTGTTTTTGACAGATTCTGTTTTTCGTGTGTTGTTTGCTTATTTTGATGAATCTATGGCTAGTAAAATAGTTTATAAACCATAGAGAAGTTGTAATACAGTAGGTTTAACACCAATATAAATAAAGAATGATTTCATTACAGTATATTGAAGTGGTGTTTTGTTTTCTTTCGCTAACGGAGCTCACGAGATTTTCTACTTTAAGTTTTGTGTTGTGAAGTTTTCAAGTTTTGGGTAAAAGATTTGATGGATTATGGAACAAGGAGTGGCAAGATCCTAAGCTTGGGGATTCCCATGGCATACCAAGATAATCTAAGGACACCTAAAAGGTTAAGCTTGGGGATGCCCCGGAAGGCATCCCCTCTTTCGTCTACTTCCATCGGTAACTTTACTTGGAGCTATATTTTTATTTACCACATGATATGTGTTTTGCTTGGAGCGTCTTGTATTATTTGAGTCTTTATTTGTTAGTCTTCCACAATCATCCTTGCTGTACACACCTTTTGAGAGAGAGACACATGATTCGGAAATTGTTAGAATACTCTATGTGCTTCACTTATATCTTTTGAGTTATATAGTTTTTGCTCTAGTGTTTCACTTATATCTTTTAGGGCACGGTGGTGGATTTGTTTTATAGAAACTATTGTTCTCTCATGCTTCACTTATATTATTTTTAGAGTCCTACAAAACAGCATGGTAATTTGCTTTAATTATGTTAGGCATTCAAGATTAATAAAAAAAATCTTATGAGTGTGTTGAATACTATGAGAAGTTTGATACTTGATAATTGTTTTGAGATATGGAGATGGTGATATTGGAGTCATGCTAGTTGAGTAGTTGTGAATTTGAGAAATGCTTATGTTGAAGTTTGTGATTCCCGTAGCATGCACGTATGGTGAACTGTTATGTGAAGAAGTTGGAGCATGAATTATTTATTGATTGTCTTCCTTATGAGTGGCGGTCGGGGACGAGCGATGGTCTTTTCCTACCAATCTATCCCCCTAGGAGCATGCGCGTAGTACTTTGCTTCGATAACTAATAGATTTTTGCAATAAGTATGTGAGTTCTTTATGACTAATGTTGAGTCCATGGATTATACGCACCTCACCCTTCCACCATTGCTAGCCTCTCTAATACCGCGCACCTTTCGCCGGTATCATACACCCATCATATACCTTCCTCAACACAGCCACCATACCTACCTATCATGGCATTTCCATAGCCATACCGAGATATATTACCATGCAGCTTTCCACCGTTCTGTTTACTATGACACACTCCATCATTGTCATATTGCTTTGCATGATCATGTAGTTAACATTTTAGTTGTGGCAAAGCCACCGTTCATAATTCTTTCGTACAAGTCACTCATGCATCATTGCTATCCCGGTATACCGCTAGAGGCATTCATATAGAGTCATACTTTGTTCTAGTATCGAGTTGTAATCATTGAGTTGTAAATAAATAGAAGTGTGATGATCATCATTCATAGAGTATTGTCCCAAAAAAAGAAAAAGAAAAAAGAAAGGCCAAAAAAAGGGAAGTCCCAATATATATATATATAAAGGGACAATACTACTATCCTTTTTCCACACTTGTGCTTCAAAGTAGCATGATGATCTTCATGATAGAGAGTCTCCTATGTTATCACTTTCATATACTAGTGGTAATTTTTCATTATAGAACTTGGCTTGTATATTCCAATAATGGGCTTCCTCAAAATGCCCTAGGTCTTCGTGAGCAAGCGAGTTGGATGCACACCCACTTAGTTCTTTTTGTTGAGCTTTCATATACATATAGCTCTAGCGCATCCGTTGCATGGCAATCCCTACTCACTCACATTGATATCTATTAATGGACATCTCCATAGCCCGTTGATACGCCTAGTTGATGTGAGACTATCTTCTCCCTTTTTGTCTTCTCCACAACCACCATTCTATTCCACATATAGTGCTATGTCCATGGCCCACGCTCATGTAATGCGTGAAGATTGAAAAAGTTTGAGAACACCAAAAGTATGAAACAATTGCTTGGCTTGTCATCGGGGTTGTGCATGATTTAAATACTTTGTGTGGTGAAGATGAGCATAGCCAGACTATATGATTTTGTAGGGATAACTTTCTTTGACGATGTTATTTTGAAGAGACATAATTGCTTAGTTAGTATGCTTGAAGTATTATTATTTCTATGTCAATATTGAACTTTTGTCTTGAATCTTTCGGATCTGAATATTCATACCACAATTAAGAGAATTACATTGAAATTATGCCAAGTAGCATTCCGCATCAAAAATTCTGTTTTTATCATTTACCTACTCGAGGACGAGCAGGAATTAAGCTTGGGGATGCTTGATACGTCTCCAACGTATCTATAATTTTTTATTGTTCCATGCTATATTATATCCTGTTTTGGACATTATTGGGCTTTATTATTCACTTTTATATTATTTTTGGGACTAACCTATTAATGGAGGCCCAGCCCAGAATTGCTATTTTTTGCCTATTTCGGAGTTTCGCAGAAAAAGAATATCAAATGGAGTCCAAACGAAATGAAACCTTCGGGAACGTGATTTTCGGAACGAACATGATCCAGATGACTTGGACCCTACGCCAAGAAAGCAACCAGGAAGGCACGAGGTAGGGGGTGCGCCTACCCCCCCCCCCCCAGGCGCGTCCTCCACCCTCATGGGGCCCACGTTGCTCCACCGACGTACTTCTTCCTCCTATATATACCTACGTACCCCCAAACTACCAGATACACCACCGCTGTAACTTTCTGTACCCGTGAGATCCCATCTTGGGGCCTTTTCCGGAGCTCTGCTAAAGGGGGCATCGATCACGGGGGGCTTCTACATCAACACCATAGCCTCTCCGATGAAGTGTGAGTAGTTTACTTCAGACCTTCGGGTCCATAGTTATTAGCTAGATGGCTTCTTCTCTATTTTTGGATCTCAATACAAAGTTCTCCCCCTCTCTTGTGGAGATCTATTCGATGTAATCTTCTTTTGCAGTGTGTTTGTTGAGACTGATGAATTGTGGGTTAATGATCAAGTTTATCTATGAACAATATTTGAATCTTCTCTGAATTCTTTTATGTATGATTGGTTATCTTTGCAAGTCTCTTCGAATTATCAGTTTGGTTTGCCCTACTAGATTGATCTTTCTTGCAATGGGAGCAGTGCTTAGCTTTGGGTTCAATCTTGCGGTGTCCTTTCCCAGTGACAGTAGGGGCAGCAAGGCACGTATTGTATTGTTGCCATCGAGGATAACAAGATGGGGTTTATATCATATTGCATGAGTTTATCCCTCTACATCATGTCATCTTGCTTAAAGCGTTACTCTGTTCTTTTGAACTTAATACTCTAGATGCATGTTGGATAGTGGTCGATGTGTGGAGTAATAGTAGTAGATGCAGGCAGGAGTCGGTCTACTTGTCTCGGACGTGATGCCTATATGCATGATAATACCTAGATATTCTCATAACTGTGCTCAATTCTGTCAATTGCTCAATAGTAATTTGTTTACCCATCGTAATACTTATGCTCTCGAGAGAAGCCACTAGTGAAACCTATGGCCCCCGAGTCTATTTTCCATCATATTAATCTTCCATCAACAAGCTATTTCCTTTTCTGTTTATTTTGCATCTTTATCATAAAAATACCAAAAAAATTATCTTATCATATCTCACTTTCGTAAGTGACCGTGAAGGGATTGACAACCCCTCTATTGCGTTGGTTGCGAGAATTTTATTTGTTTGTGTAGGTGCGAGGGACTCGCACGTGGCCTCCTACTGGATTGATACCTTGGTTCTCAAAAACTGGGGGAAATACTTACGCTACTTTGCTGCATCACCCTTTCCTCTTCAAGGGAAAACCAACACAGTGCTCAAGAGGTAGCAACCATTGAGCTCTTATGGATGTTAGTGTATAGGCCGGTGACTTCACCAAAAGCTCGCAGAATGCCTGCGAGGTTGTCCACATCTCTTTTGATCGGTGCTACAAACACAGTCGCATCATCCGCATAGAGAGAGGTTCGCACCATGACCCCTCTCCCTCAAACCTTCTGGAGAAGGCCCTTCCTTGTCACCACATCAAAGATTTGCTTCAACAGGTCAATAACTATGACAAAAAGGAGGGGAGAGATGGGGTCCCTTTGCCGTAGTCCCTATCCATGCTTGATGGGGGTACCGACCACCCCATTCAAGAGGATCCTCGAAGATGAGGAGCGTAGCAGAGCCACAATCCACTCCCGAAATTTGCTTGGGAAACCTTGCCTCCGGAGGAGGTCAAGCAAATACTCCCATTTGACAGAGTCAAAGGCCTTGCGGATGTCCAGCTTGAATAGGAGAGAGGGAGTCTTGCTCTTGTGCAGGTGACAGGCAAGGTTTCTAACATACATGAAGTTGTCGTGGATGCTCCGTGTTTTGATGAAAGCACTTTGAGCGTTGGAGACGAGGGCGGACATGTGCGGGCCAAGCAGGATAGCGAGCACCTTCGCGATGATCTTGGCAATTGCATGGATGAGGCTAATGGGCCTAAAGTCAATGATACTCTCCGCCCCATCCTTCTTGGGAAGCAACACAATATTCTTAGAGTTGAGCCAGTGTAGGTTTGTTGTGTGGAGAGAGTCAAAGCGTTGAATCACCCTCATGAGATCGTGCTTGATGATGCCCTAACACTTTTTGAAGAAGAGGCTCATGAAGCCATCCGGCCCAGGCGCCTTGTCGCTAGGCATGTTATTAATCGCCTCGATGACCTCCTCCTTAGATAGGGGAGCATCAAGCTCATGCAGGTCATGCAACTCCAGATTGAGCTCCTCCCAATTGAAGTCCTTTGTGCTTCCTCTTCCTCTTTTCATTACTTGCGAGAAGTGGTCATGGATTATCTTCTCCTTGGCATTATGCTCTGTCACCCACCCTTGATCCTTCATAATCCGGTGAATATAGTTTTTCCTCCTCCTCGCGTTAATGCAACGGTGAAAGAACTTCGTGTTGGCATCCCCTTCCTTAATGTTTGCGATTCTAGCACACTGCTTTTTGTGTGCTCTCTCCAGCACGGCCAAGCTTATGACCCTTCTCTTAAGTCGAGCTCAAAGATCGTGCTCCTCAGGGGAGAGCGGCCTTCCCTCTTGAGCAATGTTGAGGCAGAGGATCACCAAGAGGGCGGCATGGAGGTGGATCTTGGCTTTAGAGAAGAGGCCTCTACTACATTCTCTAAGGTGCGTCGCCGTTTTCTTGAGCTTGTGGAAGAGCATCATGTATGGGTCGGTATGCTCAATCGGCTCGGCCCATGCCTTGTGGACCACATCACAGAAGTCGGGCATAGAAGCCCAAAACTTCTCGAATTTGAAGGTCCTAGGCCTCCTTGGTCCCTTATCCTCGGCAAGCAGAAGTGGGCAGTGGTCGGAGAGGGATGAGGAGA
This sequence comes from Triticum dicoccoides, assembly GCF_002162155.2. Lineage (NCBI taxonomy): Eukaryota > Viridiplantae > Streptophyta > Magnoliopsida > Poales > Poaceae > Triticum > Triticum dicoccoides. Next base: position 581,528,731 of record NC_041386.1, on the reverse strand, counting down.
GCGCATGTAACACGTGGTCATTGAATGTCGTGTCCCACTCCGCGTTGCAAAAGAAAGAATCCAGCTTGCATAGGGTAGGGTTAGACCTCTCATTGCTCCATGTGAATCTCCTATTCTGAAGGTGGATTTCTTTGAGCTCACAACTATGGAGAGTTGCACGGAACTGATTTATACGGCTGCAGTTCACGTTCCTCTTGTTTTTATCCCTAGCCCGGTAAATCTGGTTGAAATCCCCAGAGGCGAGCCAAGCCACCCCAACAGGTGGCTTTTGGCCAATGAGCTCGACAAAGAACACATCTTTGAGTGAGTGGTCGGTGGGGCCATAGACGGTGGTTATCTTGAAGCTAACGCCCGAGTCTCTAACATGGACCATGGCCGAGAGGCAGAAGGTGGTGATGGTGATGCTGGACATCTTCACCAATAGGTCATCCCAAAGAAGAAGGATACCACCCCTGGTGCCATTTGTTGGACGCTGTGCGAAGCTACGCAGCCTATGGCCCCCCAACAAAGCACCTGTGAACTGATCGATATTGTCGAGCTTCATTTCCTGAAGGCACACTGCATGGCAGGAGGAGGAAGCGATAGTAGCATTAACTGACGACCGCCGATTCAGACAGTTAAGGCCCCAAACATTTCAGCTCAGAAAGTTTACTGGTTATGCTGACATAATTTAAAAAGTACCCTGGAGCATAGCCACTGATCATAGACAAGGAGAAACAAGGCAGTAGTTGAACTGGCAGCAGGAACAACAAACGGCGTGCACACAGAAGCAACAACCAACACCCATGGTTGTAGTAACAACCCCATAGACTTGGTACATGGTGCATAGACAACACACCCACACATTTCACTACTAAACTTGAACTGGACCCAGCATGCATGTAGTTGTACTAACATAGCAACTAAATAGCCCAAGCTATGAGCAGCGGCATGGAATGCTGACTAGTGCAGCACGGCATCATCTTCGGCCCTTTCCAGGTCCAGCGCACTCCTCCTCCATGTGCCAGGAGGGCCTCCTCCACATCATATGCATTGGCGTCATCAATCTTAAATAGGCCCTCATGCCTGTGAGCACCTCCGACGACAGATTCTCCTTGAAGCGGTCTGCGAAGGCGTCTAGGACTAGGGTGGTGATGTCCTCTCCATCCTCGACAATGCCGAGAGAGGGACAGACCAGGATTTCTGCCACACGAGTCGCGGGCGTGGCCTTGGGACGGTTTTGGTCATCTTTGTCTTGTGCATCGAGAGGGTTCCACCGACCCTGGAGATGGAGACACCGGCCATTGTTTTACGGCGCGCTGTAAGAGCCCGAGGTGGGGTTGGAGCCGAGTGGGCAGGATGGCCTCCTGTCGATCTTCAAATAGCGGTGCAAGGCACTCCAGGCCAACAACACCAGAAGCATCAGCCCTACGGCATCGCACGGGCGAGGGGTGCGGCGCACCGGCCCACTGGACGGTAGGGGCAGCATTGGCGAGGTCTCGAACCCAGGGGGCCTAGAAGGGGACGGCACATGCAGCCGCATTGTTGTGGGCGCGCAGAGCTGAAGCAGCGCCCCATTTGGCTCCTCTGGTAGCAGTGAGGCCGACCGGGCTTCATTCCTCGTGGACCTGGGCGACGTCGGCAGAACGGAGGTTGGCAAGAGTGGTGGCGAGACAGGCGGTGTGAGGGCTTCTTGAGAGCGACGCCGGGCAGCACGTGGCGAGGGATGCCTTGCAATGCTGCGACCGCGCCCAGCCTCCAGCGGCACGGCTTGCAGAGGCTGCAACTCGACAGCAGGCACGTCAGCATCATGACAGCGACCACCGTGGTCGCGGCCAGCATCATCACGGTGGCCGTCGTGCCCGTTTGTCACGGCCATGATCACGCGAGGCATCCCGCGGCTGCCTTGAGAGGCTGCACCTGATGCGCGCCCCCACCCTTCTCTGTTTCACGAACCGTAGCGGCCCCTGCGATCCCGGTCGTCGCGACGCCTGTCCTGGTCGTAGTCTCGGTCGTGCCGGTGGCTGTTGTTCAGCCTGGAGATGTAGTTCCGTGGGTCGTGGGCCTGGCGCTCGCCGTCGACGATGCCCTTCACGAAGTCGTACCCCTTGGAGACAACCCTTGCGCCTTGAGTTGGGTCATCGTGGATCGATAGGTGGATGATGACCCGCCGCTCCAGGCCGCACCGCCCGAAAGCCGGCTGGGCGTCCACGTGCGCTGGCAAGGTCACCCAGTTGACGTGCGGGATGTTTGCCGGCGACGCCGTCCACGCCCAGACCGCCAGCATCTCACAGTCCGTCTTGAGCCTTGAGGCCGGCTCGATGTATTCGATGGAGCAGCTCGGCCTGATGGCCTGCGCATTGTGTGCTCATCCCAGGCCTACAGTGGCAGGCTGTCCAAGCACAAGCGGACGTGATGGACGAGATCAACGGTCTCTGAGTGAGCCTGTAGACTCCACGGGCACAGCTGCAGCCTCGTCCCACAGGATGGCAGGTCCCGGCGTCCCGTCGCGTTGATGCAGTGATGCCGGTGAAAGAACCTGATGAGGTATGCCTCCGGGAAGTGTTTGACGATGGAGATGTCGTCCGGTAGCATGCCGAGCTTGGAGACAATGGCAGCGGCGATGTCATTCATGCTTGCCCGCAGGTCCTGGTCCAGCCACGCGACCAACACATGTGAGCCCAGAAGATCCGCCTCCTGGTGCATGGCCGGCGTCCCATGGATGACCGTGAAGACCTTTGCGGGCCGCTGTGAGTGGTCGCCAGACCAAGCCATGGGCGGGGGAGGGGGCGGCCGGCCCGTAGGGCGTGAAGGAGGCGAGGGCGGCCGGATGATGCACGCAGGGGCCGGGTGAAGAGGACACGCGGTCGGGGCGCCCAGTCGGAGATGAGGAGCCGGCTTGTTGTAGCAGGATTTAGCACGGTGGCCTGGGCCGAAGCGGCGGCGGCAGACGATCTGGTTTGTGCACTTGGCTTGGCGATGTTGAGGCTCAAGACAGCAGAAGCAGAGGCCTTTAATCCACTGCGGCGCGGGTTGGCAAGGCTTCAATTGGGCGTCAGGCAAAGCCGTCCGGCGCGGCCGACGGGACGCGACAGTGATCCATCCCGCCGTGGCGTCTGCAACCTCGAGCATTGAAGGGAGGGGTGCCTTGCCTGGCCCTGACGCGGAGCAGCCCAGGAGGCGTCTCCGGAATGACCGACATCCCGCGCGGGTCGCGTGACGGCCGACCAGGGGGCGGTGGGGGAGGGGTGGCTAGCTCCCAATCCAGATCTCGAACTGACGCAGAAGGGAGCTGCAGCCCAGCAGGCGGGGGCGAGGGGAAGCCCCAAAGCAGCGCAGGTGGAGCAGCAACCAGGCGCAGGATCCACGGCGAGCCGGGTTGGGTGGCCAGCGGCCGCCGGGAGGGGCTGGTGGACTACCTGGGAGTTTTTTTTGTGGCTACGTGGACTTGCAAGAATTGGCACTAACTGTCTATGTTGTGGGGTGTGTCATGTCCGCCTTTCAGTTAGGTGGCAGCACCAAACAAAAACATATTTTTTTGATAAACCACCAAAAAACACAATAAAATAGCAGGTCCGAAATGTACTAGAACGTTCTCGGAGACTTTTGCTGGGCCTCACAGCCACCCACCAATTTATGGGCCACAAAAGACTACCCTACAAATTGTTGAGTTAGACTCCGAAATCATCAACACTCGTTGCAAAGATCACTCCAACTCCCCTAGTTGCGACAAGTGGCGCCCATGCAGCGCGTCACTTGTCGCAACCTGGGAGTTTTCCCTTTTTTCACAGGTCCGTTTATTAAAAACATTTTATCTCTCAACCCGTGCATCCAAATCTCGAATCTTTTTCGTCGTTGGATTCCTCGCGTCAAGATCTTTAAAATAGATCCCATGTTGATAGGTTTTGACAAACTTTTTTTCACGAAAAAATGTACGAAAAAACTAGACAAAAAAACCAAACCGGGAGCATGGGTTTTTTCCCTTTCCGAAAGAGGCACGCACGTGCCTTCCACGAAATCAAAACCGTGACTCTCGTGGAAGGAAAAAAAAGAGAAAACGTGTTTTTTTTGTTTACGAGGAGGCACGGCTGTGACTTTTTCGAAAGCACAACCATGCCTCTCGCGGAAGCAAAACCGTGACTCTCGCGAAAGGAAAAAAAGAATACGTGTTTTTTTTCTGTTTTCGAGAGGCACGGCCGTGACTCTCGTGAAAGCACACCGTGCCTCTCGCGGAAGCAAAACCGTGACTCTAGTGAAAGAAAAAAATAGAAAGCGCGTTTTTTTTGTTTCCGAGAGGCACAACCGTGACTCTCGCTAAAGCACAACCGTGCCTCTTGCGGAAGCAAAATAGTAACTCTCGCGAAAGGAAAAAAAATAGAAAACACGTTTTTTTCGTTTCCGAGAGGCACGGCCGTGACTCTCGCGAAAGCACACCCGTGCCTCTCGCGGAAGCAAAACCGTGACTCTCGCAAAAGGAAAAAAATAGAAGACGCGTTTTTTTTCCATTTCAGAGAGGCACGGTCGTGACTCTCATGAAAGCAAAATCGTGCCTCTTGTGGAAGCAAAACCGTGACTCTCGCGAAAGGGAAAAAAAGAAAACGCGTTTAAAAGGCCAAAAACGCATGCGAAAAAATAAAAAAACAAAATCCGGAAGGAACGCCCAGAGCACGACACGTGGCGAATGGCTGAGAGTGTTCCAAGTGGCGCTGATCGTTGCGAGGCTCCCGAAGGAGCGCTCGTTAACTAGTTGCTGTCGCAAAACTCTCCTCATACAAGAAGTAAGGTATATGAAAGATCGTGGATGTCGCCTAGAGAGGGGTGAATAGGCGTTTTAAAATAATTACGATTTAGGCTTGAACAAATGCGGAATAAACCTAGCAGTTAATTTGTCAAGCACAAAACCTAAAACAACTAGGCTCACCTATGTGCACCAACAACTTATGCTAAGCAAGATAAGCAACTATGTGATAGCAAGATATATGACAAGAAACAATATGGCTATCACAAAGTAAAGTGCATGAGTAAAGGGGCTCGGGTAAGAGATAACCAAGGCACGCAAAGATGACGATGTATCCCGAAGTTCACACCCTTGCAGATGCTAATCTCTGTTTGGAGCGGTGTGGAGGCACAATGCTCCCCAAGAAGCCACTAGGGCCACCGTAATCTCCTCACGCCCTCGCACAATGCAAGATGCCGTGATTCCACTAAGGGACCCTTGAGGGAGGTCACCGAACCCATAGAAATGGCAACCCTTGGGGGCGGTCATCGAACCCGTACACTTTGGCAACCTTTGGGGGCGGTCACCGAAACCCGTCAAATTGCTCGGGGCGATCTCCACAACCTAATTGGAGACCCCGACGCTTGCCCGGAGCTTTACACCACAATGATTAAGCTCCAAACAACACCAACTATCTAGGGCGCCAAGGCACCCAAGAGGAACAAGCTCTAGGGTGCCCAAACACCCAAGAGTAATAAGCTTCTCAAACTTCACTTCCACGTATCACCGTGGAGAACTCAAACCGATGCACCAAAGCAATGGCAAGGGCACACGGAGTGCCCAAGTCCTTCTCTCTCAAATCCCACCGGAGCAACTAATGCTAGGGAGGAAAATGAGAGAAAGAACAAGAAGGAGAACACCAAGAACTCCAAGATCTATATCCAAGGGGTTCCCCTCACATAGAGGAGAAAGTGATTGGTGGAAATGTGGATCTAGATCTCCTCTCTCTTTTCCCTCAAAAACTAGCAAGAATCCATGGAGGGATTGAGAGTTAGCAAGCTCAAAGAAGGTCAACAATGAGGGCAAAAACGAGCTCAAGAGATGGTGAACCATTGGGGAAGAAGACCCCCTTAAATAGGTCCCCATGAATCTTCCCGTTATGTACAGAATAACATAGGAGCGGTACAACCTCTATGAGCACCGGTACAACCGGTAACAGGCAATAAGCGGTACAACCGGCCCACAACCGCACCACAACAGAGACCAGTCCGGTGGTAGAGCGGTACATGACCGGTACAACCTTCGGACCAATTCTGGAGCAGTACAACCGCTCCAAACACCGGTTGTACCGGTCAAGCGGTACAACCTCTCCATGGGGCGGTACAACCTCTCTGTGTAAAACAGGCAATATCAAAACAGCTACAACTTTCGCATACAAGCTCCGAATTCAACGAAACCAAGTTTGTTGGAAAGCTAAAGACAAGGGATAACACAATCTTGAGAGAAATAACAATAAGAAGCAAATGAGAAAAATACCATAATAAAATGGTGAGAACCCATCCTCGGAAAATACCGGTAAAACCTCCAACACCGAAAACATCATAGAAGATGCATGCGAACCCCGTTTTTGATGAACTCAAGCTTGTCATCAAGATGATCATAAGCTCTAAGACTCACAAATGGAACCAAACAAGAACCAAGAAAGATGATGCAAGGATGCAATGGTTTGAGCTCTCGACTAATGATACGATCAAGCTACTCCCTAGAGAGCCCCCCTTGATAGTACGGCAATCGATCCTACAACCCGGTCTCCCAACTACCACTATGAGACCGGTAAAATAGAAAACCTATCAAGGGCAAACCTTTGCCTTGCACATAGTCCACTTGAGCTAGATGATGACAATCTTGACTTCCTCAAGTTGGACCACCTTTCTTGATTGTGTTGGCTCGATGAAGACTAGTTGATTGCTCCCCCATACTCCACTATGGGTGAGCCACTCTGTGGCACATCTTCACAATTCCATTGACACCACAATGGACAGCAAGCTTCAAGCTTGATTGCTTCCCCATACTCCATTATGGGTGAGCCACTCTTCGAGTTGCTCCACTTGAACTTGCACACTCCAAACTTGATGACGATCACCACTTGATGTCATCCTCCATGGGTTGTATGAGATCTTCCTCTTGACGCAAGACCATGGAAACATACCTAACCCCACAAAGAACTCTCACGTAGACCATGGGTTAGTACACAAAGCGTAATGGACAATGCTTACCATACCATGGGATCACCTGATCCCTCTCGGTACTTCTTCTACGCTTTGTGAGTTGATCAACTTGATTCACTCTTGACTTAGTCTTGATCAACATTGAATCTTTCCAACTCTCATTTGGATGATGTCTTGAAGGTAACCATGAATGATCACACAATCTTCTTCTTCAAGACATGCTTGCAATAAGCTCAACTCACACATGACCAATCTTTGGATAATTCCTTGAAAAGCACTTTGGCCATCTCAACTCACACATGACCAATATTTGGATAATTCCTTGAAAAGCACTTTGGCCATCTCATAAACTCCTTGAAACCAACACATGGACTTCAAGACAATCCTATGGACAAATCCTTCAAATATAACTCAAGGCAACCGTTAGTCCATAGAGATTGTCATCAATTACCAAAACCACACATGGGGGCACCACATGTCCTTTCAATCTCCCCCATTTTGGTAATTGATGACAATTATTTTCAAGAGAGTTTATATAAGGAATTATTTATCACCATGCAATGCAACAACCAATAATGCATGTGTATGAGATGCAAATGCTTAGGTACGAAACCAAAGCAAGAAGAAAAAACTCTCTAAACTTATCCACAAAACTCTCTGAAACTTCTCCCCCATTGGCATCGATTGCCAAAATGGGCGAAAAGCTTAGAAGGCCAATATAAATTGTGTTCCTCCATAAGTTGTGTATTTCTCAACAAGAGAGTGGAATGCAATACACATATCCAACGGTAATACTTGGAGGAAGACCAACTATATTGAGGCAACAAGATTGCTAAAGGAATGATATGCCACAAGGACATAACAAAGAGAGACACAAGCAATCAAGCAATCAAAAGGTACCAATTGAAGCAAGCAATCAATGGATATCAATTGAACCAACTAGACCAAAGATCCTACGAGCCACATGAATAAAGGATATTATGATATGAGCAAAGGAGTGTTCTAAAGAAACTAGAGAAGCTCCCCATGATTTGTGCACACATAAGAATATTTGTATTTGGATACAAAGTGCACAAAATAGGATCATAGCTCCCCCAAAATCAATAGAAACTTACAACAAGTGCAAGTGAGCATATAGGAAACAAAGCCTAGTACTTGCAACACACACATGGTTGAGCAACAAGTAATAAAAGAGGCAACTTAAGAATGGGCTCAACCAAAATGATGTGTGTGAGTCAAGGCAATGCACTTGAGAAGACTAATGTATGGATGAGCATTAGGCATCAATAAAGTCTTGAAAGAATGAGGCACACGGTGCAAGGCCTATCATTCCCACACACAACTAGCAAATGGGTTCACAAGCTTACTAATAAGCATATTAAGAACCTATGCTTGTGACAACCCGTGGTGAAGATAGAAGATGAAAGCCTCATCAAGACGAGGGATACCAATTAAGATGGCAAAAGCCTCGTAAAGATAAGCATGAGGAAAATAATCTTCACCACACACAAGAGTGCATCAAGATGCAACGATAGAAGACACGCACTCAAGGCAAAAGCTTTCACGGAGCCACCAAAGAAATAACATAAGAAAGACAAGGTGGCCGTGAAAGAAAGGATATCAACTAGATATGCAACTTCTCTCAAGTGTATAAGATTCTAGGTAGACGAAATCATGATGATATATATCTACAAATAAGGATGTACACCCGAAATAGTTACAACACGAGGAACAAGATATCCAAAGGGAGGTCATACATATACCAATAAGATATTTGCTTGGAAGCATAGCTCATGGCTAGATATGGTCTTATTGTATATAAATGAAGTGAAGGAAATATGCCCTAGAGGCAATAATAAAGTTATTATATATTTCCTTATATCACGATAAATGTTTATTATTCATGCTAGAATTGTATTAACCGGAAACATAATACATGTGTGAATACATAGACAAACAGAGTGTCACTAGTATGCCTCTACTTGACTAGCTCGTTGATTAAAGATGGTTATGTTTCCTAACCATAGACATGAGTTGTCATTTGATTAACGGGATCACATCATTAGGAGAATGATGTGATTGACTTGACCCATTCCGTTAGCATAGCACTTGATCGTTTAGTTTGTTGCTATTGCTTTCTTCATGACTTAGACATGTTCCTATGAATATGAGATTATGCAACTCCCATTTACCGGAGGAACACTTTGTGTGCCACCAAACATCACAACATAACTGGGTGATTATAAAGGTGCTCTACAGGTGTCTCCGAAGGTACTTGTTGGGTTGGCGTATTTCGAGATTAGGATTTGTCACTCCGATTGTCGGAGAGGTATCTCCGGGCCCTCTCGGTAATGCACATCACATAAGCCTTGCAAGCATTGCAATTAATGAGTTAGTTGCGAGATGATGTATTACGAAACGAGTAAAGAGACTTGCCAGTAATGAGATTGAACTAGGTATTGAGATACCGACGATCGAATCTCGAGCAAGTAACATACCGATGACAAAGGGAACAACGTATGTTGTTATGCGGTCTGACCGATAAAGATCTTCGTAGAATATGTAGGAGACAATATGAGCATCCAGGTTCCGCTATTGGTTATTGACTGGAGACGTGTCTCAGTCATGTCTACATTGTTCTCAAACCCGTAGGGTCCGCACGCTTAACGTTACGATGCTAGTTTCATTATGAGTTTATATATTTTGATGTACCGAAGATTGTTCGGAGTCCCGGATGTGATCACGGACATGACGAGGAGTCTCGAAATGGTCGAGGCATAAAGATTTATATATTGGACGGTTATATTCGGACACCGGAAGTGTTCCGGAGAAGTTTCGGATAAAACCGGAGTACCGGGGGGTTACCGGAACCCCCCCGGGGGTTAATGGGCCTCATGGGCCCAAAGTGGAGAAGAGGAGGGGCGGCTAGGGCAGGTCGCGTGCCCCCTCTCCCTCTAGTCCGAATTGGACAAGGAGGGGGCGCCCCCCCTTTCCTTCCTCTCCTCTCTCCCTTCCTTCCCCCTCTCCTAGTTGGACAAGGAAAAAGGAGGGAGTCCTACTCCCGGTAGGAGTAGGACTCCTCCCTGGCGCGCCTTCTCCTGGCCGGCCACCCCTCTCCCTTGCTCCTTTATATACGGAGGCAGGGGGGCACCTCTAGACACACAAGTTGATCTTGGACATCGTTCTCTTAGCCATATGGGGTGCTCCCCTCCACCATAATCCTCGATAATATTGTAGCGGTGCTTAGGCGAAGCCCTGCGACGGTAGAACATCAAGATCGTCACCACGCCGTCGTCCTGACGGAACTCTTCCCCGACACTTTGCTGGATCAGAGTCCGGGGATCATCATCGAGCTGAACGTGTGCTAGAACTCGGAGGTGCCGTAGTTTCGGTGCTTGATCGGTCGGGCCGTGAAGACGTATGACTACATCAACCGCGTTGTCATAACACTTCCGCTGTCGGTTTACGAGGGTACGTAGACAACACTCTTCCCTCTCGTTGCTATGCATCACCATGATCTTGCGTGTGCGTAGGAATTTTTTTGAAATTACTACGTTCCCCAACAGTGGTACCAGAGCCTAGGTTTTATGCGTTGATGTAATATGCACGAGTAGAACACAAGTGAGTTGTGGGCGATATAAGTCATACTGCTTACCAGCATGTCATACTTTGGTTCGGCGGTATTGTTGGATGAAGCGGCCCAGACCGACATTACGCGTACGCTTACGCGAGACTGGTTCTACCGACGTGCTTTGCACACAGGTGGCTGGCGGGTGTCAGTTTCTCCAACTTTAGTTGAACCGAGTGTGGTTACGCCCGGTCCTTGCGAAGGTTAAAACAGCACCAACTTGACAAACTATCGTTGTGGTTTTGATGTGTAGGTAAGAACGGTTCTTGCTTAGCCCGTAGCAGCCACGTAAAACTTGTAACAACAAAGTAGAGGACGTCTAACTTGTTTTTGCAGGGCATGTTGTGATGTGATATGGTCAAGACATGATGAAATATAAGTTGTTGTATGAGATGATCATGTTTTGTTGAAGTTGTCGGCAACAGGCAAAAGCCTTATGGTTATCTCTCTACTGCATAAGATGCAAGCGCCAAATAATTGTTTTACTTTACCGCTATGCGATAGCAATAGTTGCAAGAGCAATTGTTGGTGAGACAACCATGTGACGACATATTTATATAGATCAAGATGATGGAGATCATGGTGTCATGCCGGTGACGATGGAGATCATGACGATGCTTTGGAGATGGAGATCAAAAACACAAGATAATGATGGCCATATCATGTCACATATTTTGATTGCATGTGATGTTTATCTTTTATACATCTTATTTTGCTTAGTTCGATAGTAGCTTTATAAGATGATCTCTCACTAATTATCAAGGTACAAGTGTTCTCCCTGAGTATGCACCGTTGTGAAAGTTCTTCGTGCTGAGACACCACGTGATGATCGGGTGTGATAGGCTCTACAACGGGTGCAAAACAGTTGCACACGTGGAATACTCAGGTTAAACTTGACGAGCCTAGCATATAACAGATATGGCCTCGGAACACTTAGACCGAAAGATCGAGCGTGAATCATATAGTAGATATGATCAACATAGTGATGTTCACCATTGAAACTACTCCATCTCACGTGATGATCGGACATGGTTTAGTTGATATGGATCACATGATCACTTAGAGGATTAGAGGGATGTCTATCTAAGTGGGAGTTCTTAAGTAATATGATTAATTGAACTTTAATTTATCATGAACTTAGTCCTGGTAGTATTAGCATATCTATGTTGTAGATCAATAGCTCACGATGTTGCTCCTCGTTTAATTTTTATATGTTCCTAGAGAAAACTAAGTTGAAAAATGTTAGTAGCATTGATGCGGATTGGATCTGTGATCTGAGGTTTATCCTCATTGCTGCACAGAAGAATTATGTCTTTGATGCACCGCTAGGTGACAAACCTATTGCAAGAGCGATGCAGATGTTATGAACATTTGGCTAGCTCAATATGATGACTACTTGATAGTTTAGTGCACCATGCTTAAACGGCTTAGAATCGGGACTTCAAAGACGTTTTGAACGTCATGGACCATATGAGATGTTCCAGGAGTTGAAGTTAATATTTCAAGCAAATACCCGAGTTGAGAGATATGAAGTCTCCAACAAGTTCTATAGCTAAAAGATGGAGGAGAATAGCTCAAGCAGTGAGCATGTGCTCAGATTGTCTGGGTACTAAAATCGCTTGAATCAAGTGGGAGTTAATCTTCCAGATAAAATAGTGATTGACAGAATTCTCTAGTCACCATCACCAAGTTAGTAGAACTTCGTGATCAACTATGATATGCAAGGGATACCGGAAACGATTCCCAAGCTCTTCGTAATGCTGAAATCGATGAAGGTAGAAATCAAGAAAAATATCAAGTGTTGATGGTAGAAAAGACCACTAGTTTCAAGAAAAGGGGAAAGGGAAGAAGGGGAACTTCAAGAAGAACGGCAAGCAAGTTGCTGCTCAAGTGAAGAAGCCCAAGTCTGGTCCTAAGCCTGAGACTAAGTGCTTCTACTGCAAAGGGATTGGTCACTGGAAGCGGAACTGCCCCAAGTATTTGGCGGATAAGAAGGATGGCAAAGTGAACAAAGGTATATTTGATATACAGATTATTGATGTTTATTTTACTAGTGTTCGTAGCAACCCCTCGGTATTTGATACTGGTTCAGTTGCTAAGAGTAGTAACTCGAAACGGGAGTTGCAGAATGAACATAGACTAGTTAAGGGTGAAGTGACGATGTGTGTTGGAAGTGGTTCCAAGATTGATATGATCATCATCGTGCACTCCCTATACTTTTGGGATTAGTGTTGAACCTAAATAAGTGTTATTTGGTGTTTGCATTGAGCATGAATATGATTTGATCATGTTTACTGCAATACGATTATTCATTTAAGTAAGAGAATAAATTGTTGTTCTGTTTACATGAATAAAACCTTATATGGTTACACACCCAATGAAAATGGTTCATTGGATCTCGATCGTAGTGATACACATATTCATAATATTGAAACCAAAAGATGCAAAGTTAATAATGATAGTGCAACTTATTTGTGGCATTGCCATTTAGGTCATATTGGTGTAAAGCGCATGAAGAAAATCCATGCTGATGGGCTTTTGGAATCACTTGATTATGAATCAGTTGATGCTTGCGAAACATGCCTCATGGGCAAGATGACTAAGACTCCGTTCTCTGGAACAATGGAGCGAGCAATAGATTTGTTGGAAATCATACATACTGATGTATGTGGTCCGATGAATATTGAAGCTCACGACAGGTATCATTATTTTCTGATCTTCACAGATGATTTGAGCAGATATGAGTATATCTACTTGATGAAACACAAGTCCGAAACATTTGAAAAGTTCAAAGAATTTTAGAGTGAAGTGGAGAATCATCGTAACAAAATAAAAGTTTCTACGATATGATCGCAGAAGTAAAATATTTGAGTTACGAGTTTGGCCTTCAGTTAAAAACAATGTGAAATAGTTTCACTACTCACGCCACCTGGAACACCACAGTGTAATGGTGTGTCCGAACGTCATAACCGTACTTTATTAGATATGGTGCGATCTATGATGTCTCTTACCGATCTACCACTATTGTTTTGGGGTTATGCATTAGAGACAGCTGCATTCACGTTAAATAGGGCACCATCTAAATCCGTTGAGACGACACCGTATGAACTATGGTTTGGCAAGAAACCTAAGTTGTCGTTTCTTAAAGTTTGAGGTTGCAATGCTTATGTGACAAAGTTTCAACCTGATAAGCTCAAACCCAAATCGGAGAAGTGCGTCTTCATAGGATACCCAAAAGAAAATGTTGGGTACACCTTCTATCACAGATCCGAAGGCAAGATATTCGTTGCTTTGAATGGATCCTTTCTAGAGAAGGAGTTTCTCTCGAAAGAAGTGAGTGGGAGGAAAGTAGAACTTGATGAGGTAACTGTACCTACTCCCTTATTGGAAAGTAGTTCATCACAGAAATTTGTTCCTATGACTACTACACCGATTAGTGAGAAAGCTAATGATGATGATCATGTAACTTCAGATCAAGTTACTACCAAACCTCGTAGGTAAACCAGAGTGAGATCCGCACCAGAGTGGTACGGTAATCCTGTTCTGGAGGTCATGTTACTTGACCATGACGAGCCTACGAACTATGAGGAAGCGATGATGAGCCTAGATTCTGCGAAATGGCTTGAGGCCATGAAATCTGAGATGAGATCCATGGATGAGAACAAAGTATGGACTTTGATTAACTTGCCCAATGATAGGTGAGCCATTGAGATTAAATAGATCTTCAAGAGGAAGACGGATGCTGATAGTAGTGTTACTATCTACAAAGCTAGAATTGTCGCAACAAGTTTTTCGACAAGTTCAAGGTGTTGACTACGATGAGAGTTTCTCACTCGTATTTATGCTTAAGTCTGTCCGAATCATGTTAGCAATTGCCGCAATTTATGAAATCTGGCAAATGGATAAACAAAACTGCATTCCTTAATGGATTTATTAAAGAAGAGTTGTATATGATGCAACCGGAAGGTTTTGTCAATCCTAAAGGTACTAACAAAATATGCAAGCTCCAGCGATCCATCTATGGACTGGTGCAAGCATCTCGGAGTTGGAATATACGCTTTGATAAGTTGATCAAAGCATATAGTTTTATACAGACTTGTGGTGAAGCCTGTATTTACAAGAAAGTGAGTGGGAGCACTACAACATTTTTGATAAGTATATGTGAAAGACATATTGTTGATCGGAGATAATGTGGAATTATTCTGCAAAGCATAAAGGAATATTTGAAAGGAGTTTTTCAAAGAAAGACCTCAGTGAAGCTGCTTACATATTGAGCATCAAGATCTATAGAAATAGATCAAGATGCTTGATAAGTTTTTTTAGTGAGTACATACCTTGACAAGATTTTGAAGTAGTTCAAAATAGAACAGTCAAAGAAGAAGTTCTTGCCTGTGTTACAAGGTGTGAAGTTGATTAAGACTCAAAACCCGACCAGGCAGAAGATAGAGAGAGAATGAAAGCCATTCCCTATGCCTCAGCCATAGGTTCTATAAAGTATGCCATGCTGTGTACCAGACCTATTGTATACCCTGTCCTGAGTTTGGCAAAGGAGTACAATAGTGATCTAGGAGTAGATCACTGGACATTGGTCAAAATTATCCTTAGTGGAATAAGGATATGTTTCTCGATTATGGAAGTGACAAAAGGTTCGTCGTAAAGGGTTACGTCGATGCAAATTTTGACACTGATCCAGATGACTCTAAATCTCAATCTGGATACATATTGAAAATAGGAGCAATTAGCTAGAGTATCTCTGTGCAGAGCATTGTTGACATAGAAATTTGCAAAATACTTATGGATCTGAATGTGGCAGACCCGTTGACTAAAATTCTCTCACAAGCAAAACATGATCACACCTCAGTACTCTTTGGGTGTTAATCACATAGCGATGTGAACTAGATTATTGACTCTAGTAAACTCTTTGGGTGTTGGTCACATGTCGATGTGAACTATGGGTGTTAATCACATGGTGATGTAAACTATTGATGTTAAATCACATGGAGATGTGAACTAGATTACTGACTCTAGTGCAAGTGGGAGACTGAAGGAAATATGCCCTAGAGGCAATAATAAAGTTATTATATATTTCGTTATATCATGATAAATGTTTATTATTCATGCTAGAATTGTATTAACCGGAAACACAATACATGTGTGAATACATAGACAAATAGAGTGTCACTAGTATGCCTCTACTTGACTAACTCGTTGATTAAAGATGGTTATGTTTCCTAACCATAGACATGAGTTGTCATTTGATTAACGGGATCACATCATTAGGAGAATGATGTGATTGACTTGACCCATTCCGTTAGCATAGCACTTGATTGTTTAGTTTGTTGCTATTGCTTTCTTCATGACTTATGCATGTTCCTATGACTATGAGATTATGAAACTCCTGTTTACCGGAGGAACACTTTGTGTGCCACCAAATGTCACAACGTAACTGGGTGATTATAAAGGTGCTCTACAGGTGTCTCTGAAGGTACTTGTTGGGTTGGCGTATTTCGAGATTAGGATTTGTCACTCCGATTGTCGGAGAGGTATCTCTGGGCCCTCTCGGTAATGCACATCACATAAGCCTTGCAAGCATTGCAACTAATGAGTTAGTTGCGAGATGATGTATTACGAAACGAGTAAAGAGACTTGCCGGTAATGAGATTGAACTAGGTATTGAGATACCGACGATCGAATCTCGGGCAAGTAACATACCGATGACAAAGGGAACAACGTATGTTGTTATGCGGTCTGACCGATAAAGATCTTCGTAGAATATGTAGGAGCCAATATGAGCATCCAGGTTCCGCTATTGGTTATTGACTGGAGACGTGTCTCAGTCATGTCTACATTGTTCTCGAACCCGTAGGGTCTGCACGCTGACAGTTTCATTATGAGTTTATATATTTTGATGTACCAAAGATTGTTCGGAGTCCCGGATGTGATCACAGACATGACGAGGAGTCTCAAAATGGTCGAGATATAAAGATTGATATATTGGACGGCTATATTCGAACACCGGAAGTGTTCCGGAGAAGTTTCGGATAAAACCTGAGTACCGGGGGGTTACCGGAACCCCCCCGGGGGTTAATGGGCCTCATGGGCCCAAAGTGGAGAAGAGGAGGGGCAGCCAGGGCAGGCCACGCGCCCCCTCCCCCTCTAGTCCGAATTGGACAA
The DNA here is from genome assembly GCF_002162155.2 of Triticum dicoccoides. NCBI lineage: Eukaryota > Viridiplantae > Streptophyta > Magnoliopsida > Poales > Poaceae > Triticum > Triticum dicoccoides. The sequence goes on along the minus strand of NC_041386.1, from coordinate 581,512,005 downwards.
GGAGGGGGGCGGCGCCCCCCCTTTCCTTCCTCTCCTCTCTCCCTTCCTTCCCCCTCTCCTAGTTGGACAAGGAAAAAGGAGGGAGTCCTACTCCCGGTAGGAGTAGGACTCCTCCCTGGCGCGCCTCCTCCTGGCCGGCCTTCCCTATCCCTTGCTCCTTTATATACGGGGGCAGGGGGCACCTCTAGACACACAAGTTGATCTTGGAGATCGTTCTCTTAGCCGTGTGCGGTGCCCCCCTCCACCATAATCCTCGATAATATTGTAGCGGTGCTTAGGCGAAGCCCTGTGACGGTAGAACATCAAGATCGTCACCACACCATCGTGTTGACGGAACTCTTCCCCGACACTTTGCTGGATCGGAGTCCGGGGATCGTCATCGAGCTGAACGTGTGCTAGAACTCGGAGGTGCCGTAGTTTCGGTGCTTGATCGGTCGGGCCATGAAGACGTACGACTACATCAACCGCGTTGTCATAACGCTTCTGCTGTCGGTCTACGAGGGTACGTAGACAACACTCTTCCCTCTCGTTGCTATGCATCACCATGATCTTGCGTGTGCGTAGGAATTTTTTTGAAATTACTATGTTCCCCAACATGAAGTCCACACACGAACAACAAAGACATCACAACTAGCAACAAGAGATCATTGTTGGGATGCTTTGAGAAAGAAAACAAGTATCACTAGAATGAATGAATAACATGCCATGATACAACCTACACAAGGTTGATACAAGAAATGTGTGCATGAAGAATATGAAGATACTTGTTACCGAGTTAACATTGGAAGGATGTAGTAGATACCAATTGAAGGTAGATAGTAGTTCATTGATCATCCTAGCTCGAATCCAATAAGCACATGATGACAACACCTTCCTTGTGAGTGAGCCGAGCTTCCAATGTATCTCCAATTGTTCCTAGAACAACAACACAAACAAAATGGTACCCAAACTCATTGGGACCAAAGAGTTAGAGAACCGACAATACATAGGACAAACTCCACATAAAAATGTGCATATAGATACGAAAATAAATTTCATGCACATCTCATCCAATTTGAGACTTGGTGGAGCTTCCCCTATATATTTGGTCAAAGAAAGAAAGCATGCCAAAGATACTACACGAAGTTAATATGCATGCTCAAGACTTTCAAGAACTGATACCAAAAGAAAAAGAAATACCAAGTGAAGAAAGGATACCAAATGAATAAATCATCACTTGGAGGATATCATTAAACGATACATCAAGGAATGAGATATCCATTGATACACAAAAAGAAAGATGTCAAACTCCCAAAAGAGAGAATGGTTCCAAACAAACCAAGTGCTCTACAAAGTTTCATGATGGCACAAGTACCAAAAGAAACGATTTGCATTCCACCAACACACGCTTGAAAAGGATCACAAGGTGAGTGTTCTAAGAAAAATAGGATAGCTCCCCCAAGCATTGTGCAATATGGAGAATTTCCATTTGAATACAAAAAGCACAAGATGGGGTCACCACTTTCACTATATCTATACAAACACTAGACAAGCTCAAGGAAATAACAAGATCCACAAGTGGTATGGAATACAATGGAAGTTGACACAATCCTAGGCAAGAGATAAGGCAAATAAAAGCAAAGGCTAATGTAAAGATGATCAATAATATCTACCACACAAGTGAGTACCAATTGTCAAAAGACAAGAAGTATTTGGAAATAATTCCCGGTGGTAGATAGCAAGGATATCCGACATCATCTTCACACCAAACAAAAAGCAAATTGCAACTTGTAGAGCTAACATGCCACCTAGGAACAAGATAATTTACAATATCAACTCTAGATGACAATATCTCAAATGTACACATTTTCTAGGCTAGTAATATACTCATACATATTACTCCCCCATAATGTGATACCAATTAAAGATAGACAAGTGGCAATTAAAGGATCCAACAAGAGATAATTAATGGACTATTTAGAATTTGAATTTCTCATGAGAAGACATACCACATAGCGACTAGATAATCTTGTAATATCAATACTAGATGGCATTCCTCATGTACACACATTTATAGGATTGTGAGGTGCACAAAGCACATCACTCCCCCACAATGGGATATTCCATTAATCTCTCACAAGAGCCAACCAAGATATGACCAAGATGCACAAAGGCTCAACGAATGACACACATGTACATGATGTGCAAACCAACACACACATACTTGATTGATCAAGATAATCAAGTTGGAAGCACAACATATACAAACACATGCAAGGTACGAAACCAAACATGCAAAGGGGAGAGTAACTATCAATGTAGACACTTTAAGCACGAGTTACCGCAAGGAGGAACATTGGATATAAGATAGAAACTTGATAATCCGAATGACTTGGCTTGAGACAATGAGAATGATGAAGTCCCCTTAATTCTTCATAATGTAGCCAAGTCTCCAATGACCTCCAATATCACCTATTGATCAAGTTTGAGCTTGTTGGTCCCCAACCAAGTTGGGTCCTAAGAGGTTAGTCACAATAGGATTGGCTACCCAAATGGTTCTTTTCTTGACACCACTTTGAGCACTAACAAATTTGGCAAACACATTGCCAACATTATCCTTCCCAAGAGAATAGATATCATCAATAATAATTGGGTTGGATAAGTTACCACTAGTGCATGAAGAGGCGAGGTGACCTTTCTCGTGACATAGGTAGCAACGTCTACTCTTCACTTTCTTCTCACTTGATTTCTCAACTTGAGAAGCATAAGCTTGAGTCTTCTTGGGAAGAGGCTTTTCTTCAACTTGAGGTTGAGCATGAGAATGAACTTGTGGCCGCTTCCCTTGTTGCTTGTCACTAATGGGTTTCTTCTTCAATGGGCAAGATCTAACATGATGCCCTTCAATTTTGCACTTGAAGCAAATAATCTTGGCCGAATTCTTGACTTGTTCTTGGCCCTTCTTCTTGATCATCTTGGACTTCTTCTTCTTATTGGAGTTGCATCCAAGTCCACCTTTGTCATTGGGGGATTTTTGCACACTCAAGATATTGTTGAGTGTGGATTTCCCTTCATGACTCTTTTCCAAGCCTTTCTTCAAAGAAGTGACTTGGGCCTTGAGCTCTTTGATTTCTTCTACATGGTTAGTCTCAACACAAGTACTAGAGGAAGTATAAGCTTCATCGTTAGAGTAACAAGGCAAGGAAAGCAATTCATCACAAGATGTACCAACATTGTGAGTAGATGAATTACAAGGACTAGCACATGGCAATATAGCATTTTGACTAGAAGTAGTGCTAGTATCCACATGAGGCTCACTAGATGTTACCTTAGAAATCATGGCCTCATGTGCTATCTTTAGCTCATTATGGGATACTAGAAGATCATCATGAGAGCTTGAGAGCTTTTCATGGTTTTCTTCCAATTTCCCATAATTGCTAGATAGCAACTCAAGTTGAGCCCGAAGCTCAACATTCTCCTTGAAAATGGATGCTTCACAAGTAATAGAGTTAGTATCCCAAGCATAATCATTAACAACAATAGGAGAGGACACCTTGGCAAGCTCTTTTAAGTAAGAAGCTTCAAGTTGAGCATGAGACTCAGTGAGTTTGATGAGCTCACCCTTGATGACCCTTGAGCCATTTTCGAGGTGCTCAAAATCCTCAAGGAGTCTAGCATGAGCAACTTCAAGCTTAGCATTTTTAGTTTTGAAATCATTGGCCACCTTGAGTGCTCTATCATGAGATTCCTTTATTCTAGATAATTCTGTAGCAAAGGTCTCCTCAAGAGATTCGGATGAGGTTTGTTCATGTTCAAGAGCTTGAGATAGCTCCGCGATCTCATTTGCGTAATCACGCTCATGACCTTCCATTTTCTCAATGGTGACCTCATGATCCTCTAGATGAGATTCCAACTCCTCAATGTATTTCTTGCCTTCAATGGCAATAGACATGATTTCCATGAAGTTGGAACAAGCAAGTTTATTTTTGTGAAGAGCTTTAAAAATCATTTCCCCCTTAGTTTTTAAGGAGGCAACATTATCATTCTCTTCATCATAATCAACATCATCATCACTCTTGCCATCATCACAAGATATATTGGGATTCAAAGTGGGAGATACCTTTGAAGCCTTGGCCATAAGGCAAAATGCAATAGATGATATTGTAGGATCCGTTGAAGCACCATTTAAAACCACATCTTGTTCCATGGAGTGTTGGGTTTCCTCTGCATTGTTAGCACCACAACTCGAGGAAATACAAGCATTTTTATCATGGCAACAAGATATAGCAAGCATATCATCATGAGATTTTGTCAAACAATTTCTACAAGATATGCATGGACTATCAACACAAGCATGTGAAACATGTATGGTGCTCGACGTGTTAAAGTCCAAAGAAGATGCATTGCAATAAGATAGTGATGAAGTATCATCGACAATAAGCATACTATCATCATTGCAATGACCAACACTACTCACCATTTCATTACCTTATGGCAAACCACATGTAGGTGAAGTAGAAGAAGTTGGGAACTCAACATGGCCGGAGGTGGAGGGAGAACAGTCATCCCCACAAAACTTGGACACGCCATATTTATCTTGAAGCTTTGTCCACAACTCATGAGCATCCCGAAATGGCATGAGCTGAAATATAACTACATTGCTCAAAGCATAGAAAAGCACATTAGAAGCTTGAGCATTGAGATAAGAGTTTTTCTCATCCTCTAAAGATAATCTTTGGGGATCCTTTGGAGGAGAAAAACCCATATCTACAATTCGCTCTAAATTTGGGTCCATGACCCTAAAGAGATTAAGCATGCGAATTACCCAAACATCAAAATTTGTGCCATCGAAACTAAGAGTGTCAGAGAATCCTAATCCCCTAGTCGACATCCTTACTCTCTAGGTGGTTAAGCCCTATAAAGAGAGACGGGGCTCTGATACCAATTGAAAGATCATGGATGTCGCCTAGAGAGGGGTGAATAGGCGTTTTAAAATAATTACGATTTAGGCTTGAACAAATGCGGAATAAACCTAGCGGTTAATTTGTCAAGCACAAAACCTAAAACAACTAGGCTAACCTATGTGCACCAACAACTTATGCTAAGCAAGATAAGCAACTATGTGATAGCAAGATATATGACAAGAAACAATATGGCTATCACAAAGTAAAGTGCATGAGTAAAGGGGCTCGGGTAAGAGATAACCAAGGCACGCAAAGATGACGATGTATCCCAAAGCTCACACCCTTGCAGATGCTAATCTCTGTTTGGAGTGGTGTGGAGGCACAATGCTCCCCAAGAAGCCACTAGGGCCACCGTAATCTCCTCACGCCCTCGCACAATGCAAGATGCCGTGATTCCACTAAGGGACCCTTGAGGGCGGTCATCGAACCCATAGAAATGGCAACCCTTGGGGGCGGTCATCGAACCCGTACACTTTGGCAACCTTTGGGGGCGGTCACCGAAACCCATCAAATTGCTCGGGGCGATCTCCACAACCTAATTGGAGACCCCGACGCTTGCCCGGAGCTTTACACCACAATGATTAAGCTCCAAACAACACCAACTGTCTAGGGCGCCAAGGCACCCAAGAGGAACAAGCTCTAGGGTGCCCAAACACCCAAGAGTAATAAGCTTCTCAAACTTCACTTCCACGTATCACCGTGGAGAACTCAAACCGATGCACCAAAGCAATGGCAAGGGCACACGGAGTGCCCAAGTCCTTCTCTCTCAAATCCCACCGGAGCAACTAATGCTAGGGAGGAAAATGAGAGAAAGAACAAGAAGGAGAACACCAAGAACTCCAAGATCTAGATCCAAGGGGTTCCCCTCACATAGAGGAGAAAGTGATTGGTGGAAATGTGGATCTAGATCTCCTCTCTCTTTTCCCTCAAAAACTAGCAAGAATCCATGGAGGGATTGAGAGTTAGCAAGCTCAAAGAAGGTCAACAATGAGGGCAAAAACGAGCTCAAGAGATGGTGAACCATTGGGGAAGAAGACCCCCTTAAATAGGTCCCCATGAATCTTCCCGTTATGTACAGAATAACATAGGAGCGGTACAACCTCTATGAGCACCGGTACAACCGGTAACAGGCAATAAGCGGTACAACCGGCCCACAACCGCACCACAACAGAGACCAGTCCGGTGGTAGAGCGGTACATGACCGGTACAACCTTCAGACCAATTCTGGAGCAGTACAACCGCTCCAAACACCGGTTGTACCGGTCAAGCGGTACAACCTCTCCAAGGGGCGGTACAACCTCTCTGTGTAAAACAGGCAATATCAAAACAGCCACAACTTTCGCATACGAGCTCCGAATTCAACGAAACCAAGTTTGTTGGAAAGCTAACGACAAGGGCTAACACAATATTTAGACAAATAACAATAAGAAGCAAATGAGAAAAGGGCCATAATAAAATGGTGTAACATCCCAAATTTTCAATTTGGAATGTTATACATAGATCATCCATGCATATCATGATTTATTGCATTTCTGTTTTGCAATCCTCGAAATCCTAAGCAACTCAAGGACCCACAGAGAGAGTTGGGGATTTTTCCGGTTTTCATATTTGATTTTTATCAAATAATGAAACGAGGATTTGATTTTAATAATTTTCTCTCCGAAAAATATTTCATATTAAATCAAATGAGTGGAGATAATATGACTTCTCCAAAATAATCAAAATATTGGAGGGAAAATATTAAAATCATTTATTGGATTTTATTTGGTTTTATTCGGATTTTATTTGCATTAGAAAAATTGCACGTTTTCAAAATTGCATTTTAGAGCCAAGAAAATGTTCACCTCGTCCTAAATATTTTATTTAGACGGTGAAAATTTGTTTTGGCATTTTTAGATTTTTATTAATTTTTCTAGGATTTTATTTCTGTCGGTAGAATTATATTAAAAAAACTGTTGCACGCCCGACTGGGCCGAAGCCCAGCCAGCCAGGCCGGCCCGCCCACGCCACCGCCTCCCCAGCCGGATCGGGACCAGAGTCCCGATCGGAGCTGCCGCCGCCGTGTTCGAGGCGGACACGCCTCCCGAGGCCGCCCCCTTCCCCAAGTTGCCCCCCCTCTTTATAACCCCGCCAGAGCCCCCTGGAGCCCTAGCCACCGCC
>NC_041386.1:581496159-581504285 GCF_002162155.2 Triticum dicoccoides | reverse complement strand
CGCCGCACGCGCCGCGCCGGAACCGCCGCCGCCTTTTGTCGCAGCCCCGCACCCCACGCCGCCCCGACACAGCGCCGGAGCCCCGTCGAAGCCGAGCCGAGGTAGCCGCCCTGCCGCCCCAGTTTTCCAAAGAAAACCGTTCGTTTTTTTAGAAAACCCTAGTTTTCGTTTTTTAAATAGATCGGGTTTTCTCCGGTTTATTTAATTAGCGAGCGTTCGCTCGTTCGTTCGTTTTAACGAACATGTTCTTCGTTTAGATCCAGATAACGAACGTTCGTTCGTTAACCCGTTCTTCGTTTTTCTTTTTCTTGAATTTATTCCGCGATTTTTCTGATCGCGATTTTGGATCCGATCTTAGTTTCTGTTTATCTTTTCGCTCGTTTATTGGAATTAGGCGATTCAAGCGTCTGGAGTTTCGTCTCGAAACCCTCTTTCCGATTAATCAACTCAAACAAGTTTTTGCTACTGTAAAATTTGACCTAAGTTCAGATTAGTAAACGAAGTTTCTTTCGTTCGTTGGTTGAGTTTTGTTGCTTTGTTCGATTTGATTCTTTTTGCAAACCAGAGTTCTTAAGTTGAACTTTCTGGTCAACCTCTTTTATTTGAGTTTTGCTTGTGCATCGTTGCTTGTTACTTATGTATGTTATTGTTTGCTTGCGATAGAATTCCCGGAGTGCGAAGCGTGTTACTATGAGTCTCTAGGATTCGTGGATCGTCAGCAAGGCAAGTAACACATTGATCATACTCTTTCCAAACCCAGTTTTTGTGCATTAGTTCCAATCCTCAAACATTGCATGATTAGGATGTCATTAACTTGTGGGTTGGGAAGTAGTTGCTGAGGTAGAACCTATTGCCCTATTATATTCAAACCCTTGGGAGTTACCTCTACGTATTGCTTATATTGACATGCTATGCTCGTAGACGTGGTTCGGGTTTGAGTGAAATCCATGACAGTTGTGAGATTCTTAATTAATGGTTCAACTTAAGGTGGCAACTTAATCAAACAACTGGGTGGATTGAGGCACCTGGGGAACCCAGTGTTGTCTGTTTTTATTTTTTGGAAATCCCGGGGTACCCGTGTGATCTTCCTATGGACCGCCACCCAGGCTCAAAGGGAACTGAGATGATTCATGCTAGAAACTTCCGTGCGCAGCCACAAGCTATTATGGGCTCTAGCATAGTTGAGTAGGTTACGTGAAGCTCTTGAAGAGGTAGATCAGCAGGTAGTGGGTTTTGTAGGTTTGGTATGGTCTACCCGGAGTAGAGAGTTAATGTTTCTGAAAGACTCTGTCTCGGTCATCCGTTTCTCAAACACCATGTAGTGCGAGAAATCCAACGGAGGCGATCGAGTATTGTGGGGAAAAGTGTGCAAACCTCTGCAGAGTGTACAAGCTAATCATGGTTAGCCGTGTCCCTGGTTATGGACAATTCTTGAGTATCTAGTGCTTGAGTTATCACATGTATCTCATCACTCTTAACTAATATTTTTGGGTTATTAAATACTTTAATTGGGATTGAGTTGGGGGTACCTTCTCAATGATGTTTCAACCACCATGATAGTTAAATTAAAATCTATTCCTTTGTTGTAGGAAAAAAAATTGGCTTTTCACAAAAACTATAATCATACAGCTTTCCACCAGCCATATATGCATGTAGTGATAGAATTATTCTATTCTTGCTCTACTGTGTTATTGCCAGCATATTCCATGTGCTGACCCGTTTTCAGGCTGCAACGTATTATGTTGCAGACTTCTCAGACGAGGAGTAAGGTTCGTTAGGTCGTTGCCGTGCAGCTCAGCTATGCCGTTGGAGTTGATGGACTCACTTTATCTTCCAAGCCTTCCGATGTTATCATATTAGATGGCCTTAAGCCATATTATTGTAATAAGTTCTCTTTTGAGACGTTCGATGTAATAAGTGTGTGATTGCTACTCTGTTATAAATCCTTCAAGTATTGTGTGGTGTCAGCATTACTGATCCAGGGTTGACACCTGAGCACAGAGATTGGACCGTCTGAGGTCTGGTCGCTACAAGATGGTATCAGAGCCCACGCTGAGTGTAGGACACGACCACTAAGATAAACCCTAGGTCACACTTATCTTCTCATTTCTGACTCCTCTCCATTTTCTACTCTTTAGGATGACGGAGAAGAAGAACAAGTTTGCACAACTGGATGAAGACACACCTTTTGGACGCCACTTGAAGGAAGTCACTAGGTACTTGAATATTGGAATACCAAGCTTCACCGGGATGTACAACACCACTTCGCCTGAAGAGGAGCGCTGGATGGTTCAAGTACAAGTTCAAGGAAGGACGTTCTCGCCAACTTCTAAACCCATAGAGTTTTCTTTCGAAGCACCTACCTGGAGTCTAGGCAAGAGCATGGCAACCCACATTACAATGGGATGCATTGGAGAGGTTTACAACAGGGAACTTAAGGACACAATTTACCAAATATGTGGGCGTCGAGACGAGCAATGGGAAGTAATCAACACCAGGAAGGATAGATCCATTGCAGCTTTCATCCAGGAGTTAAACCAGCACATTCGACGTCAGGAGAACCAGATGTGCCCGGACATGATGGACTTGAAGAAGGCGAAGACTAGGATCATCGAGCTAGAGGAAGAACTCAAGTTTACACGTGATGGATATGAGGAGGAAATCAAGACACTACTGGAGAAGAATGACGACTTAGTCAAGAAAATCGGAGTATTCATGGGAGGACCAGCACCAATAGAAGAAGAAGAAGAAGAACCCAAGGAAATACGCCCCGAGGACTACATCATCATCGACGACACCGACTCCGACCCTAGTGATGATGACTTTGAAGACGAAGCTGGAGCAAACATCATGGAGTCTTCCACCGATCAAAATTTCTAGATGACCACCAACTATTAGTAGTATTTCCCCATGTATATAGTAGTAGTGAGCACTTTTGCGATAGTTCTAGACCGTTTGTATGCCCTTGCTTGATTGATTGAGTGAAATGATTGTGTTTGTCTCATGTGCATATGGGTAGTGTTTTCTCATTAGACCCTTTTTCTATTCTAATCTCTTCCATCTAAACCCATCAGATGCCTCCGAGACGTGACACCGGTTTTGCTTTCCCAACGGAACTCACCCAGTTGATCCAACAGCAGAATGCCTTGATGCAATTACTAGTTCAGAACTAGGGCAACAACAACAACAACAACAACCCATCGCCAGTGGACAACCTAGCCCATTTTCTAAGGTTACAGCCGCCGGTGTTTTCTAGTAGCACCGAGCCTATAGTTGCTGATGATTGGCTACGCCATATTGGAAGGGAGTTGACCACCGCAGGTTGCACAGATGCTGAGAGGGTGCGCTTTGCCGCACATCAATTGGATGGACCAGCAGCCTCATGGTGGGAGAATTACACAGCTACTTTTCCTGTAGCCAATGTCACTTGGGACCAGTTTCAGAAAGCTTTCCGCACAGCCCATGTCTCAACTGGAGCTATGCAGATGAAGAAGCGGGAGTTCCACAACCTACGCCAGGGGAACCGTACTGTGGCTCAGTACATGGATGAGTTTAGCAAGTTATCACGCTATGCCCCTGATGATGTGGCCACAGATGCCGCGAAGCAGGAGAAGTTTATGGAAGGGCTGAATGATGAGATGAGTATGCAGTTGATGGTAGCAACCTTCAACAACTACCAGGAGTTGGTAGATAAGGCTCTTATGATTGAGGGGAAGCAACAGCAAATTGAGAGCCGCAAGAGGAAGTATGGACAAGGGAACTATAATTCAGGAGCTCAGCAGAAGCCTCGCCTAACCCCGAACTCAGGAGGACTTGTTCATAACCATGGAGGTCACAACCACACTGGAGGAGGATCACATAACCACAGTGGTGCTAAGAATGGGAATGGGAACGGAGCTAACAACAATCAGAACCGCTCCAACCCATCCACACCCGCCAAAAGAGACCTAAGTCAGGTTACCTGCTTTAAGTGCGGGAAGACAGGGCACTATGCCAATGATTGCCCTGAAGGAAGGAATGGAAACGGAAATGGAAGCGCTGGGAAGAAGCCTAATCCATTCAACAAAGGACAAGTGAACCACGTTAACGTGGAGGAGGTTGAAGAGCAGCCGGACGCGATAATAGGTAAGTTTTTGGTTAAGTCATTTACCGCTCTTGTTCTTTTCGATACTGGTGCACTGCATTCATACATATCAAAGGGATTCGTGGATAAGTTTAAACTGCCAACCCAAACCCTTAGGACCCCTCTTTTAGTGAGTTCACCCGGAGCAGAGTATATGGCTAGCCGATGGTGTGCCCAGATACCCTTAACCATTGGCACACATGTGTTTCCATCCGACCTAATTATCTTGGAGTCGCAAGGATTGGATGTGATATTGGGTATGGACTGGATGTGAAAGTATGGAGGAAGCATTGACTATGCTAGTAAGTCGATTTATCTCACCACCCCGGAGGGAAGAAGGATTAAGTATATGTCTAGGCATGTGCCTAGGAGGAGCCAAGTGAATGCCCTTACAGGAGTTGTTCAGGAGGAAGTGCCGGTAGTAAAGGATTACCCGGATGTTTTCCCAGAGGAATTACCAGGCATGCCACCGGACAGAGATATTGAGTTTTTGATAGAACTGTTGCCAGGGACAGGACCAATATCCAAGAGACCCTATCGGATGCCTTCAAATGACCTGGAGGAAATTAAGAAACAGATCAAGGAGTTATTGGAGAAAGGATACATCTGAAGAAGTTCATCACCTTGGGGAGCCCCAGTACTTTTGGTTGAGAAGAAGGATAAATCCCTAAGGATGGTTGTTGATTATCGAGCCTTGAATGAAGTGGCGATAAAGAACAAGTACCCACTGCCGATGATCAACGATCTGTTTGATCAATTGCAAGGAGCTAAAGTGTTCTCAAAGATTGATTTGCGATCGGGGTATCATCAGTTGAAGATACGAGAGAAGGACATACCAAAGACGGCGTTCACAACGCGATATGGATTATACGAGTATACGGTCATGTCGTTTGGACTGACTAATGCCCCTGCCTATTTCATGAGCATGATGAACAAGGTGTTCATGGAGTATTTGGACAAGTTTGTTGTGGTATTTATTGATGATATCATGGTATACTCAAAGAATGAAGAGGAGCACAAGGAGCATTTGCGTTTAGTTCTCGAGAAGCTCAGGGAACACCAGTTGTATGCTAAGTTTAGCAAATGCTAGTTTTGGCTGAAGGAAGTCAGATTCCTTGGACATGTTATATCAGGAGAAGGTATAGCAGTAGACCCCAGAAAGGTTCAGTCAGTCACTGAATGGTTGGTACCCACCTCAGTTAGCGAGATCCGCAATTTTCTTGGACTCGCAGGATACTACCGGAGATTCATTGAGAATTTTTCCAAGATTGCAAAGCCAGTGACTGAACTGTTAAAGAAGGATACCAAGTTTAAATGGACAGAAGATTGTGAAGCAAGTTTCTAGGAGTTGAAGAAACGTTTGACTACAGCCCCAGTGCTAGTACTGCCAGATATACATAAGGAGTTCCAAGTGTATTGCGACGCCTCTCGCTTAGGACTTGGATGTGTGCTTATGCAGGACGGAAGAGTTGTTTCATATGCCTCACGACAACTAAAACCTCATGAGCTGAATTATGCCACGCACGATTTGGAGCTAGCAGCCGTAGTGCATGCATTGAAGACTTGGAGACACTACCTTATTGGAAATCATTGTGATGTGTACACGGATCACAAGAGTTTGAAGTACATCTTCACCCAGAAGGAGCTGAACCTTAGCCAGAGGAGATGGTTGGAGCTTATAAAGGATTATGACATGACGCTACACTATCATCCGGGAAAGGCCAATGTCGTAGCAAACGCCTTGAGTCGGAAAAGTTATGCTAATATCCTCAAAGATAAAGGACTGCCGAAGGAGTTAGCAGAGGACATCATGGAACTTCGATTAGAGATTGTACCTAGAGGGTTCATTGCCACTATGGAGGTTCAGTCGACATTGCTGGACAAGATTCGGGAAGCTCAGAAGGATGACAAGGAGATTGCCGAGCTAAAGGAGAAGATGGGAAAAGAAAAGGCCAAAGGTTTTCGTGAGGATGAGCACGATACCCTATGGTTTGAGGACCGATTTTACGTGCCCAAGAATCAGGAGGTCAGAAAGTTAATACTTCAAGAGGCTCATGACTCACCATACTCGATACACCCCGGAAACACCAAGATGTATTTGGATTTGAAGGAACGTTTCTGGTGGATTGGTATGAAGAAGGATATTGCTGAGTATGTAGCCGTATGTGATGTATGTCAGAGAGTCAAGGCAGAACATCATAAGCCAGCAGGACTGTTACAGCCTATGCCGATACCCGAATGGAAGTGGGATAAACTTGGCATGGACTTTATCACCGGATTACCCAGGACTAAAGCAGGATATGATTCCATATGGGTAGTAGTTGATCGTTTGACCAAAGTAGCTCACTTCATCCCAGTGAAAACCACCTATACAAGTGCAAAGTTGGCCAAGATATATATGACCAGGATCGTATGTCTGCATGGAGTTCCGAGGACCATCGTATCAGATCGAGGAACACAGTTTACTTCAAAGTTCTGGAATCAGTTACACCAGACTTTGGGAACGAGATTGGAGTTCAGTACAGCATTTCACCCGCAGGCAGATGGACAGACCGAGAGAGTCAATCAAATTTTGGAGGACATGTTGAGAGCCTGTGCGCTAGATTATGGATCTAGTTGGGATGACAATTTACCGTATGCAGAGTTCTCATACAACAATAGCTACCAAACCAGTTTGAAGATGGCACCGTTTGAAGCCCTGTATGGACGCAGGTGCAGAACACCGTTGATGTGGGATGAGGTAGGAGACCGACAGTTGTTTGGACCAGACTTGATTAAGGAATCTGAGGAGAAGGTAAAACTGATCCGAGACCGATTGAAGATTGCCCAGTCCAGGCAGAAGAGTTATGCCGACTCAAAACGCAAGGAGGTAACCTACGAGATTGGAGATAGAGCATATCTGCGAGTATCGCCCTTGCGTGGAGTGAAACGTTTTGGAGTTAAAGGAAAGTTAGCCCCGAGATTTATAGGACCGTATCGCATTTTGGAACGGATGGGAGAAGTTGCCTACAAGTTGGAGCTACCTGAGGGATTGTCAGGAGTCCACGATGTGTTCCACGTTTCACAGCTAAAGAAGTGTCATGCTGAGATGGCTGATATACCATTAAGAGATACAGTACCCTTGGAGGCGATTCAATTGGACAGTGATTTGACTTACGAGGAGAAGCCAGTTAAGATTCTTGAGTTTGCCAGCAGAGTCACCCGTAGTAAGGTTATCAAGTTTTGCAAAGTTCAGTGGAGCCACCATACCGAAGATGAAGCCACCTAGGAATGAGAGTATGATCTCCGCAAGGACCACCCATACCTATTTTCTAGCCAACCCGAATCTCGAGGGCGAGATTCATCTTAAGGGGGGTAGGTTTGTAACATCCTAAATTTTCAATTTGGAATGTTATACATAGATCATCCATGCATATCATGATTTATTGCATTTCCGTTCCGCGATCCTCGAAATCCTAAGCAACTCAAGGACCCACGGAGAGAGTTGGGGATTTTTCCAGTTTTCATATTTGATTTTTATCAAATAATGAAACGAGGATTTGATTTTAATAATTTTTCTCTCCGAAAAATATTTCATATTAAATCGAATGAGTGGAGATAATATGACTTCTCCAAAATAATTGAAATATTGGAGGGAAAATATTAAAATCATTTATTGGATTTTATTTGGTTTTATTCGGATTTTATTTGCATTAGAAAAATTGCATGTTTTCAAAATTGCATTTTAGAGCCAAGAAAATGTTCACCTCGTCCTAAATGTTTTATTTAGACGGTGAAAATTTGTTTTGGCATTTTTAGATTTTTAATTATTTTTCTAGGATTTTATTTCTGTCGGCGGAATTATATATATAAAAAACTACTGCGCGCCCGACTGGGCCGAAGCCCAGCCAGCCAGGCCGGCCCGCCCATGCCACCGCCTCCCCAGCCGGATCGGGACCAGAGTCCCGATCGGAGCCGCCGCTGCCGCCGTGTCCGGGGCGGACACGCCTCCCGAGGCCACCCC
>NC_041386.1:581486955-581495520 GCF_002162155.2 Triticum dicoccoides | reverse complement strand
CCTGCAGCCGCTGCCGCCTTCCGCCGTAGCCCCGCACCCCACGCCGCCCCGCCGCAGCGCCGGAGTTCCGCCGGAGCCCCGCCGGAGCCGAGCCGAGGTAGCCGCCCCGCCGCCCCGGTTTTCCAAAGAAAACCGTTTGTTTTTTAGAAAACCCTAGTTTTCATTTTTTAAATAGATCAGTTTTTCTCCGGTTTATTTAATTAGCGAGCGTTCGCTCGTTCGATCGTTTTAACGAACGTGTTCTTCGTTTAGATCCAGATAACGAACGTTCCTTCGTTAACCTGTTGTTCGTCTTTCTTTTTCTCAGATTTATTCCGCGATTTTTCTGATCGTGATTTCGGATCCGATCTTAGTTTCTGTTTATCTTTTCGCTCGTTTATCGGAATCAGGCGATTCAAGCGCCTGGAGTTTCGTCTTGAAACCCTATTTCCGGTTAATCAACTCAAACAAGTTTTTGCTACTGTAAAATTTGACCTAAGTTCAGATTAGTAAACGAAGTTTCTTTCGTTCGCTGGTTGAGTTTTGTTTCTTTGTTCAATTTGATTCTTTTTGCAAACCAGAGTTCTTAAGTTGAACTTTCTGGTCAACCTCTCTTATTTGAGTTTTGCTTGTGCATTGTTGCTTGTTACTTATGTATGTTATTGTTTGCTTGCGATAGAATTCCCGGAGTGTGAAGCGTGTTACTACGAGTCTCTAGGATTCGCGGATCGTCAGCAAGGCAAGTAACACATTGATCATACTCTTTCCAAACCCAGTTTTTGTGCATTAGTTCCAATCCTCAAACATTGCATGATTAGGATGTCATTAACTTGTGGGTTGGGAAGTAGTTGCTGAGGTAGAACCTATTGCCCTATTATATTCAAACCCTTGGGAGTTACCTCTACGTATTGCTTATATTGCCATGCTATGCTCATAGACGTGGTTCGGGTTTGAGTGAAATCCATGACAGTTGTGAGATTCTTAATTAATGGTTCAACTTAAGGTGGCAACTTAATCAAACAACTGGGTGGATTGAGGCACCTGGGGAACCCAGTGTTGTCTGTTTTTATTTTTTGGAAATCCCGGGGTACCCGTGTGATCTTCCTATGGACCGCCACCCAGGCTCAAAGGGAACTGAGATGATTCATGCTAGAAACTTCCGTGTGCAGCCATAAGCTATTATGGGCTCTAGCATAGTTGAGTAGGTTACGTGAAGCTCTTGAAGAGGTAGATCAGCAGGTAGTGGGTTTTGTAGGTTTGGTATGGTCTATCCGGAGTAGAGAGTTAATGTTTCTGAAAGACTGTGTCTCGGTCATCCGTTTCTCAAACACCATGTAGTGCGAGAAATCCAACGGAGGCGATCGAGTCTTGTGGGGAAAAGTGCGCAAACCTCTACAGAGTGTACAATCTAATCATGGTTAGCCGTGTCCCCGGTTATGGACAATTCTTGAGTATCTAGTGCTTGAGTTATCACATGTATCTCATCACTCTTAACTAATATTGTTGGGTTATTAAATACTTTAATTGGGATTGAGTTGGGGGTACCTTCTCAATGATGTTTCAACCACCATGATAGTTAAATTAAAATCTATTCCTTTGTTGTAGGGAAAAATTGGCTTTTCGCAAAAACTATAACCATACAGCTTTCCACCAGCCATATATGCATGTAGTGATAGAATTATTCTATTCTTGCTCTACTGTGTTATATTGCCAGCATATTCCATGTGCTGACCCGTTTTCGGGCTGCAACGTATTATGTTGCAGACTTTTCAGACGAGGAGTAAGGTTCGTTAGGTTGTTGCCGTGCAGCTCAGCTATGCCGTTGGAGTTGATGGACTCACTTTATCTTCCAAGCCTTCCGCTGTTATCGTATTAGATGGCCTTAAGCCATATTATTGTAATAAGTTCTCTTTTGAGACGTTCGATGTAATAAGTGTGTGATTGCTACTCTGTTATAAATCCTTCAAGTACTGTGTGGTGTCAGCATTATTGATCCAGGGATGACACCTGAGCACAGAGATTGGACCGTCTGAGGTCTGGTCACTACAAATGGTGAGAACCCATCCTCGGAAAATACCGGTAAAACCTCCAACACAGAAAACATCATAGAAGATGCATGCGAACTCCGTTTTCGATGAACTCAAGCTTGTCATCAAGATGACCATAAGCTCTAAGACTCACAAATGGAACCAAACAGGAACCAAGAAAGATGATGCAAGGATGCAATGGTTTGAGCTCTCGACTAATGATATGATCAAGCTACTCCCTAGAGAGCCCCCCTTGATAGTACGGCAATCGATTCTACAACCCGGTCTCCCAACTACCACTATGAGACCGGTAAAATAGAAAACCTATCAAGGACAAACCTTTGCCTTGCACATAGTCCACTTGAGCTAGATGATGACGATCTTGACTTCCTCAAGTTGGACCACCTTTCTTGATTGTGTTGGCTCGATGAAGACTAGTTGATTGCTCCCCCATACTCCACTATGGGTGAGCCACTCTTTGGCACATCTTCACAATTCCATTACACCACAATGGACAGCAAGCTTCAAGTTTGATTGCTCCCCCATACTCCATTATGGGTGAGCCACTCTTCGAGTTGCTCCACTTGAAATTGCACACTGCAAACTTGATGACGATCACCACTTGATGTCATCCTCCATGGGTTGTATGAGATCTTCCTCTTGACGCAAGACCATGGAAACATACCTAACTCCACAAAGAACTCTCACGTAGACCATGGGTTAGTACACAAAGCGTAATGGACAATGCTTACCATACCATGGGATCACTTGATCCCTCTCGGTACTTCTTCTACGCTTTGTGAGTTGATCAACTTGATTCACTCTTGACTTAGTCTTGATCAACATTGAATCTTTCCAACTCTCATTTGGATGATGTCTTGAAGGTAACCATGAATGATCACACAATCTTCTTCTTCAAGACATGCTTGCAATAAGCTCAACTCACACATGACCAATCTTTGGATAATTCCTTGAAAAGCACTTTGGCCATCTCAACTCACACATGACCAATCTTTGGATAATTCCTTAAAAAGCACTTTGGCCATCTCATAAACTCCTTGAAACCAACACATGGACTTCAAGACAATCCTATGGACAAATCCTTCAAATATAACACAAGGCAACCGTTAGTCCATAGAGATTGTCATCAATTACCAAAACCACACATGGGGGCACCGCATGTCCTTTCAGTATAGAACCGTATAGTAAGGTAGTAAGGTATAACACGTAGTAATGTAGAAGAGACTACCCTATAAGTTTTTTTAACACATTTCAAACGCAGATACTCATATACATATATACTCATCCGGAGCGCACTTTCAGTGCACAGCGGCATTAGCGCACTTTATCCATGCCGTGCGCTACATGCATCGTGATTGGTCCAATGGGCCTCATGCTCTAATATATCAGCAATACGCGGGGCATATACTGCATGGAGGTGGTACGTTTAACTCACTTTACGGTCCAACTGCCCCCCCCCCTTCGTCGGGTACTTGTTCCATGGTTGCTCGTACCCGATGTGAAACTTGGCACATATGTGCTTTGCATGCGGCATGTGATATGGCCCAACCAAGACCTGGTACATGTTTTGGGACGCACATTTGTTGGCCTGGACCCATTCGTTCCTCGGGTATTACTATAGCCAAAACATCGGCTAGCAGCTAAAAAATCACATACTGGGGGGAGGGGGGTGGCTCGGGGATACATCTGGATCTGTTTCTTTCTAGCATGAGAAATGAAGTTCGTCGACATGGAGGGTCAGCTAAGGTGAAGTGTTAAAAACTGATTTGTTCTTGGTTGGATTTTGTTTTCTTCTATCCTGATTTCTATTTCCAATACTTAGATCGACAGGCCACGAGACAACGCAGCACCCGAAGCACACCAAGTCGCGGGCGTTTCCGCCACCCTCGCCGCCCGACCGGAGCCAATTGCTACACCTAGGAGCCCACCCTGACGGCAAAAGCCTAGCTACAGAGCCACAAACTACGCTATATACACAACCCACACATGGATCTGGGCCCCCTCACCTCACAACGCCGACGAGGGCGGCGAAAGCTAGGGGACCCGACAAGATCGACGACGGGAGCCCAGGCGCTGAGGTCGCCAAACGAGTCGCCTCTCCTATGTGTACTGAAGCGAGAGGAAAGGGATGAGGACGCCACTCGGTTCTGTGGCTGTACTAGATCGATTTCCTCCAACATGCATGCCATTCATTAACAGGTAGGCACGAGTTTTCACCGATCGAGCGAACTGGGGCACAAGTCGGGAGCCGCGCTGGACGGGACAAGGCGAGGTGGGATCTGCATGCAACGCAAGAAATCTCGCTGGATCAGCGCGCAGGTGGCCAAAATGGAGAGTTAAATGACGCATGCATCAGCCAGCCCATTAATTGAATATGTACGAAAAGAATGCATGGAATTTCTTGTGTACGAAAACATTCAAATCCTTCTTACCTGTGTGGTGATTAGTGCTATTGTGCTAATGACGATTAGCACTGGTGGAATGTGCATAAGGTGGAAATTAAAACCGAGTCATAAAATGCTGCATTGTATGCCAAAACCTTGCTCTTCGCTAATGACTATTACAACTTGCATTGTGTTGATTAAAAAAACATGGATCTGTCTTAAACTGTACATTGAGAGTTTCATAAAACTTGATTACTGCCTTCAGACTCATTAAGCGTGGTTCACCATGACGAATTGTACATTAAGAGTTTGAAAAAGAAATTGCACCGCCTAGTCTGCAAACAAAAAAGGAATTTATTGCATGCTCGAGTGACAAGACGGCCGAGCGTGGTAGGACAGGTTAACAAGGGACAAATTGTGCCGAGTTTGATACTTGTTGCAACCAGTTCCAGATTTCATCATACTAAGGGGATGGATCAGGGAACATTTGCTACTACTAGTGAACGAATCCAGGACCAAACAATGTGATTTACCTGTGATATACTGCATGCTGTAAAAGAACCGCTACACTGTTATACATTGGTTCATAACTGCACTATGGCGATCCACATGCAAACGAGTGGTGCCGATAAGCATACCACTGGACGCCGTGCACCAAAGGAGCTTTTCGTATACTCATCCCTATAAACAAATATACACAAATTCTACCCCTATAAGCACCTCTGAAAGGTTGTGCCGATGTATCATCTTGAGATTGACGAAGTCCCTACACACGCTTTCGTAGTTGACAGGAACGTCTAATCCCACTTAACGCACATCGCCGAAAAACTTGAAATAAATCCAGAAAAATGCAAGCACTAATGTCAAATCTGAGACTTAAATTCTAATGAGCAGGGCATACCACTGTACTCCGAACCATCCAACCACCGGTTGGTTCGTGACCACCCTACAAGTTGTTGACCAGTGTTCAGGTCTTTTCAAATGCTCAGGGTTTCAAAATTTTGGCTAGGTGTTTCCAAATTTGCTCTGAATTTTAAAGTTTTCACAATTTCAAAAAATGTTCTAAATTTCAAACTTGTTCACAATTTCAAAAATTGATCACCTTTTCAAAGTTGCTCGCGCTTTTTCAAGAAAGTCAAAATTTTAAATTTGTTTGCATTGTTATAGAAATGTACGGATTTTCAAAAATTGTACTCAATTTGAAAAAATGTTAACAATTTCAAAAAATGTTCGCTTCCTCATAAGAGTTTGAATTTCAAAATTTGTTTGCATTTTTCAATTGTTTTGGATTTTGAAACATTACTTGCCATTTAAAATTGTTTACAATTTCCAAGAACCGTTTGAAAAAAATTCAAAAAGTCTTCATACCTGGCTCCATAGTTAGTTCTTAAACTTAAGCGCTGGTAATTAGTCACTTACAATCGTTAAGTCCGCTGGCTAGCGTCATCCCCTCATAACTGAGAGTTCTTGGAAATTTTGCACAAACATGAGACCCCTCAATAGGAATTGAACCAGATATGAACACTTCATAACGGAGAGTGCTTTCACCCGTCTGCTGCCAATTTTACAGAAAACCCTTTGTATTTTTGGCTAATCAACTCACAGTTCTGTTTTAAGTCAGTTTTTTATTTTTCACAGAAAACCCTCTATAGTTTTGATTAATCCACCCGCAGTCCTGTTTTAAGCTAGATTTTCATTTTCGCACAAAACCCCATGTAGTTTCAATTAACCAACCTGCTGTCCTCTATTAATTCAGATTTTTGTTTTTGCAAAAAAACCTGATGTATGGATTAATTAACCCGCAGTCTGTATTAGATGCTTAAAAAATATCCACATCTTTTAAATCCTAACACCAAATTTAATATCTTATATATGGAATTTGATTAGAAAAATATGTAGAATCTGAATATGATGTTACTTTACCTATTAAACATTTTGAAAAAAATATTTATGGTGCAATTTTGATTAATAGCGCATACTTCGTTTTTTTGGTACCGGTGTCGATCCGAATTGAAAACGAAACCTCAACAAAATTAGATTGGAGATGAAACAAACCATCTATAACCACGCATGCCCGCCTCACTAGAACGTCGAACATCCCCGAAAAAAACCCAGATATCGCATCTTATGCCAAAAATGAGATGTCGTAGGATTGATCACGTTCAAATGCATTGTGATTATGTGAGCACTGTGGCCACTGTCAGCAAAGGGTGAGAAGGAAGATAAGTGGCAACATAGATGTGATGTCATTTGTTGAAATAAAGGACGTGAACCTATTGGGGTCTTGATTCATCTTTATTGGGTTAACGGCGCGTAGTATTTTCCTCGCTCGTTGCAATGCACGGGCTCTTTTGCTAATAATAGCCAAACATGTCAAATCGGAGCTCTCTCAAATATCCTATGTGACGCTCATTAAGTCGTTTTGTTGTCCTTCTGCAGACAGCAACCAAGCGAGCAATCAAACTGGGGTGATCCATTTAGATAGCGAGATACTACGACGCATTCGGGTTTTTGAACCTTCTCGAAGGTTCAAGTCGTGTTTTTATAGGGTTTGGAGCCTTAGAAGGTTTTTGAACTAGGTTTTTATTCTTCTGTTCACTAATTTATTTGGTTTACTTTTTTGTTTTAATTTTATTTTACATTAATTGTTTGTTTTTTCTATTATTACTTTTTGTTTTTTCTTAAATTCACAGAAAATAAAATATGTTCAAACATTGTTCACTTATTAAAAGACATTCAGAATTTCCAAATAATGTTCATGTTTTTCAAAAATTGTTTGCCTTTCAAATAAGTTTGCAATTTTGAAATTGTTTGCCTTCTATTCACATTTTTTAATATTGTTCGTCTTTAAAAAAAGTTGAGATTTTTTTAAATTAAATTTTCATAAAAATTCGATACTCCAAAATTTGTTCAAACTTTTCAAAAGATGTTCGCAATTTCAAAAAAAATCAGCAATTTAAAAAATCTCCAAAAAATGTTTTAATCTGTCGCTGTAATTAGCTTTAAAGATTTGTGATGCCTACGAGTGTGTCGCTGTAATTAGCTTTAAACATTTGAAAACACTTATCAGCCGTAGTGGTCAACAACATGCGTTCACCAGGGAGAGTTCACAAGTTCAATCCCATTGCAAGTGCATCGGTTTTTGGTCATTTTTTGGTTGCATTGTTGCCATATATTATGACTTGTGCTTGCTATTGGCGCGGTGTTACGGAAATGTTCACGCAATTTAGAAATCATTGATAACATTAAAAAAATATACGTCACATTTAGAAAAGGTTCCCATGTTTCAAAAAAATAATTGGTTACAATTTAAGAAACATCAGTAGACTGTAAAAACAATTTCATGTAAATCCAAAAAAGGTTTATGACATTTTTAAAAAATGTTCACACATTTGAAAAAAAATGGTTTCATGGTTTTTTTAGAAAAAGTTTATACAATGTAAAAAAAACCTCGTAATTGAAAACAATGTTTCGTACCATTGAAAAAAAGTTAAATGTGTATTTGAAATTTTTAACACATATTGGATTTTTTTCCAAAAAACGTATACTTGAAAATTTGCTGATCATGTACTTTATAAATGTGAAACTTGTATAGAATAATATTCCAGACATATATGAAAAATCTATAATATGTATGAAAAAGAGGCATCCTATATTTATTTTCCTGATGTACAAGTAAAATGTAAAATATGTGTAGAAAAAACAGGCATTTACTGAGAAAATTGAGAAATAAGTAAAACTAAAAATAAAACCAAATAAAACGGTTAAAGAAATACTGAAAAACAAAAACTTTTTTTGAACTGACACAAAAAAAGACAGAAAAAAGAACAAATTGAAGAAAAGCAGAAAACAAGAAAAACCGATAAGAAAAATAAGGAAAGCAGTGGAAGGTTCTTGACTCGGTTCAAACCGGTCTATAGAACCTTCCTAAACCATTTCAACGAGTTGGTGTACAAACGCCCTCATGTGAGGCTATCATAGCTCTCGCAATCGCAATAGGTGAGAAATAGCCCTGGCATCGTTGCACTTGAGCGTCTGTGTCTCGCCCATAGCACGAGGGACGTACAACTCGCCTCAAGTAGCCTCCATAGTGGGTGGGGCGAGTTGCAGTCATTCAGTTCACTTTTGTATTTCATTATTTTTACTTTTGTTTA
>NC_041386.1:581437406-581486402 GCF_002162155.2 Triticum dicoccoides | reverse complement strand
ATTTATCACCCAGCCTGCAGAATAAGTTATTTTTCATTCGAGGTAATCTTACGATCATTTCATAATTAAATTACATTTCGAATTCAAATACTTACATTCCTATTGATTCACTACGTAAAATTTGACATAAGAAAATAAAAATATAGGTCATAAGACAAGAAAATTTACAGTTTATGTGTATTTTAGACTATGTTTTTATGTTTGTAATTTTACATAATATAAAATATTTTTTACGGCGATTATATATTTTCTTACGGTCCCTTTTTGCGTCGGAAATAAGACAAAACTTACTGAACGTAAAATTACGGTGTATTGATGGTAAAATAGAGGAGGGTGAAGAATAACTATTCCTCACCCAGGGTGACGAATAGCGCGACCATAATTTTACCATCCTCTATTTTACCATCAATGCACCGTAATTTTACGTTCCGTAAGTTTTGTCTTATTTCCGACATAAAAAGAGACCGTAAGAAAATATATAATCGTCGCAAAAAATATTTTATATTATGTAAAATTACAAACGTAAAAACATAGTTAAAATACACATAAATTGCAAATTTTCTTGTCTTATGACCTATATTTTTATTTTCTTGTGCCAAATTTTACGTAGTGAATCAATATAAATGGGACTATTTGAATTCTAAACGTAATTTAATTAGAAATAATCGTAAGATTACCTCGGGTGAAGAATAAATTTTTTTGCACCCTGGGTGATGAATAATATCACTATATATGTATGTATGTATATTGTTCACACAAAAAATGTATGGATGTAAATAGAATTGTTTGTGACATTTCAAAAATTGTTTGAAAAAAATTTACAAAGTTTACAAAAGGTATTCATATCACATTAAAAAAATGCTCACACATTTCAATGATATCTTTGTGTCATTTAAAAGTATATTTATACAACAATAAATTTGTCCCTGTAATTTAAAAGGAATTTTAGGTACCATTCAAAAAATTGTCCCTGACATTTAAAATAAATGTTCCAACCTTTAACAGATGCTTAAATGCTATAAAAAAATGTTTGAGACATTTATATAAGATATTCGATAGTTGTTAAAAAAATTACTGTGTATTTTGAAAATGTTCAATGTGCATTTGACAAAATATTTAACATGTATTCAGAAAAATGTTCAACGTGTATTTGGAAAGTGTTGAACGTGTCTCTAAAATATGTTCAACCGGTATATAAACAAATTTCAATGCACATTTGACAAATGCTCAACATGTATTTGAATAAAAATGTTCAGCATGTATTTAGAAAATGTTCATGATGTATACAAAATATGTTCAATGCATATACAAAATATGTTCAACTTATCTTTGAAATGGCCGAGATGTATTTGGACAAATGAAGAAAAAAAAGAACAAAGAAAATGATGAAAACCGATAAAGAAAACACACATAAAATAAAAAAAAGCTTCTAAAACAGTCCACGGAAGCTTTTCAAAAACCACTCCAGGAAGTTACAGGAACACATGGTATTAAAGCCGACCCGCTAGCTGAAGTGCCAGAGGAGAGACGGTGTTCGGTGTCGCAAAGAGCAAGATATAGCTCTCGCTTGCTGCACTAGCCACCACCGCGTCACTACACCATTGCCTCATCGCACTTGTCGCCGCCTCCCTATCATCATCGTCACACTCTCGCTCCGCCGATGTGATGCCGCATTGCTACGCCTACGCATCCAACACATACGCTCGCGGCGCCGTTGTTTACTAACCCGACCGTGACCAAAGGGCAAGGACAGCTTGGCCTCATGCCAGTTGCCCCATCCTTTTATAGGACGTTGCACCACTTTCAACATATGTGAGCGTGAGAAGTCATGATGAGCGCAACAGTTGGGACGGCTGAAACCCTAGGCTCCCCCGCGGTGGCTAGGTAGGAAATGAGTCCCTTGCCATCAGATCGAGCCTGGTGAGCGAATTTCGCCCCTCCACCTATCTGCATAACGACTCGCTTGGTGGGCCGATGGACCACCTCCAACCGAGGCCAGAAGGTAAATTTGGCCCGCTGATATTTTTTGGGGCAAGACATTTTTTTTTTGATTTGGTAATAGTACAATACAGACCTTGATGTTTAATGAAATTGTGAAAGAGCCCCTCCACCACCGCAAAATTGCCTAAGACCTTGGGAATTTTGGAAAATCACTGGAAATTGTTAGAAATTACGAGGAAACTTGGGAAAATGGTTTTAAATAACCAAAAAACTGAATAACACGAAAACTAGGGGTAAGATCATAAATCTGAAAGAAAATATGGGGAGGTTGAGGAAAATATGGGCACCCTCTCCAGCAAACCCTTTTATCCCCTTCTCTTGAAGATCTTTGGAAGCCCGATAAAAACCAAGAAAATGGGGAAACTTATGCGAAAAAAGTAGAAGAGGCATCTAAGAACCCGTGAACTTTTCAAAATTTGGAGAAAATGCCACAAATTCCTGCCAAAAAATATTCCAAAGGCAAATACGACTCCCTAAAATTTGCAGAAGGGCCCTCAGTTCCTGCCAAGTATTTTTGAAGTCAGACATGGCTCTATAAATTTGCAAAACAGCCTAGATTCCTGCAATATATTTCTTAATCTGTAAATAATCATAAGAATAGTATAAAGCCCTAGATTACCGCAGAACATTGCTAAAGTTGGGAATAAAATCAAAGAAATAAAAAAATAAACGAAGACCCCAAGATATGGAAAGGTGATCCACCAATACCAAGAATTCAATAGGAGCATACCTCAGATGGTTAGGTTCCGTGTGCTGGTGCCCGCATTTTCTGGATTTATTTTAGACTTTACATCGATGTACGTTTAGTGGGAGAAGATATTACCATCGACTATGAGACGTATGTGGTGACTTCTTCAATCTCAATATGTTGTGTCAACTTAGTATCTTGAAGGTGCTCATGGGGGTAGGATGTGCATGCGTGCGTTCATAGGGGTGAGTATATGTGCGTGTTTATGAGCATCTGTGATTATACTGTGTTAAAAAAACGAGCCACAAAATGAGATGGAGGAGATTGCAAATATTCAACAATTCACCCGAAGTCACAAACGACAATCTTTGTGACTACGACTCAAGGGGACTCCTGTTGTGGAAAATAAATAATCACACATAGTCTCACTTAGTCCTACATTTTTGGCCAATAGAAGTCAAATACGACCAACAAAAATCCAATCAAACAAATACGACCAACAAAAATCCAATCAAACCACCATGGTCAACAAATCAAACAAAGATGAAGAAATAAAATGCCAACTGAACAAAGGAGGCAGGAAGCAAAGAAGCCCAAGTCTAAAATAGGCCAAACTAGCCAAGGCTCATTCATGAAACCCCTACAACATACCACTCTCAAGGATAGCCTTGATAATTTGTCAAGAACCCCTAGTATATAAATAGCCCCCCGCGCGCGCGGAGTACTCTCATGTGCTCCTATTTGCATAAACTCAAGAGCTGATCCACTTTCGCCTCCATAGGACCAAACGTTCTAGGAGGCCGGGTTTCGAAACCATAGGGATCTGCTTGTGTCACTGAGAGTTGAGGGAGCTTCGGAATCAGCGATGTGCTCAACCTTTTGTGAGCCTAAAACTTCTCTCGACGTCTCTCATCACGTGGGACGTAGGTCGCGCTCCAACGAGCCGGGTGAACCTATTTAAAAAACTTTGTCGCATCAACCTTGCTGTGTACGGGGACCTTCGCAATATGGCCAGGGTACGCATCCACACTTATATTTTTCCATCCACATAGTCAAGGATACCCTCGAGTCCAAAGTTTTCTATAATAACAACAAATAGTAATGATAATAACTATTTACTATAATACTTACCAACATCAAGATATCTCAATGAGTTTTAGCATCTATATATAGAAAAAATAATAATACTTTGTAATCTAGTTTTAAAAAATACAATAGATAAATAAGGTGTACACATAAAATAAAGAACCACATATCCTACGAGGCATTCACCATCAAAACCATATGACCGCTCTTATTCTTGAAAGTGTTCTAAATTCGATGAGCCAAAAAATAAAAGGTGTTATTAAACTAACTATCTAACATAAACTGCTCTAAGAAATTGTATATATAAAAATAGACGATGTGTACAAAAGCAGATTCTACTTTGTTGCTAGGTCCTGGGTCGTTTGTATGGAGCGCATACCTTGCTGAAGAGACATTTAATTTTCTTTGCCTTTTGATAACCCATTTCTCTCTGCATGCAACAAGGTCATCTGAACTTGTAACGGAAAATGCCCACCCGGCCATCCGTAACGTGCAATCCGGCATAAGAAAAGGCTTAACTTTTATTATTCTATAATGCTACTTACATTCAATTAGTATATTGTATTATATTTATTGAATGTAAGCAGAATATTCCTGCAGCAACACACATGGCATCATCTAGTATACATTGCTTTAGAGGCATTCCTACAAAAATTCACCATCAACCGCTTTAAACACTATTCTCACAAATCAAAATATATTGGATGATTAATCTATTCCTTGGACTTAAATTTACTAAATTGCGGAACTGATTTGACTTTAAGTACAGAGGGAAATATATTAGTGGAAATTATAATAAATATATATAGAATGATGCTCACCAGAATCAAGATATCTCAATGACTCCCAGCATGCGCACACATGTGCGCGGGCTACTGTGCTAGTGACACATAAAATGAAGAACCACATAGCCTATGATGCATTCACCGTCGAAATCGAGACATAAATTCTCATATGACCAGTCCTTGTTCATGTAAATGTTGTTCTAGGTACGAAAAAAGGGTGACTTCCTGAAGATACCTCCGATTTTCTTGCCTTTTGTTTTCCCGAACATGAATTAAGCAGGATGGCTCTCTCATACAAGAAAGAAGAAGGAACTAAGACGACCCTTCCAGCTTAGTTTATTTAGTTTCACATTCAGATGTACGGCACGTTTAAACAGGAAGGGTTAAACCGCCAATCCGAATGCAACGGAGCTGATCCTTATCCACGCGAACAAGGTCTTGGAGCCAAGGAAAAAAAACTTTGTCGTAGGATAAGTGTGGTTGCTGTCGATGTAAAGATGAAACTACTGTGCGTCACTAGTACCTCTTAGCATCGCTCAGATCCCCATCAGTGTCTGACCATTATTAGCAGGAGTGCAGCAGCCAGAAGATCTTTTCCCATGTGCTTGTGTGTGCATGAGAGAGAGAGAGAGAGGCATATGCACGCTCGGTCAAACAGTAGGTCGAGCAAGGGTGAGATTGACAGCAAGCAGTAGAAGATGGGAGAGTACACAGACTAGACAGCAGCAGTGTAGCGTACCGTAGCAAGAAATAATTGTCCCTTCCCGATAACAGAGAGGGAGAGGGTTGCAGCCTAGGGTAGGACACACTCTAGGAGTAGTAGCTATGTATAGGCTATGTAGGTGGAGTGTTTGCCCTACGCAACCACCATATGCGCTCGTACGTACCAAACTCAGATCAGTCACTGCTCACCTATAGCGACAAGAGAAAGCGGAACAGACGCCGCACGCAGCAGCGGCGAAATGGCCGATTCCAATGGCCACTGTCCCATGCTGGCAGAGCTGAGGCCAACTCCACCGCACGACCCTAAACGGACGTCCGGATTGGCCGGATTTTGTTTTTTTTGGGGCATCGATTGGTTCGTCCGTGTCCGTCTTTGTTAGATGGGTCGTGCGTGCGCGCACCGCGCGGCCGCACCCCAAATCGTATCCGGGGTGGACGTGAATAAAACAAATATAAAAACTAGAATGAAATAACTAAAAAACTAAATAAAAGTATTTAAAAACATAAAACATATATAGGGGACAGCCACAAAACGGCCCAGTTTGCACGGCCACTTAAAAGGCCCAGTTTTCATAATTAACATATAGAACAAAATAAAAAACGCCTCCGCCTCACGCGCTCCTGCCGCGCCCGTCGGTGCCGTGGCCGTCGCAATCTTCACTGGCCGCCGGTGTCGTCCTCGTCGCTGACGAGGTCGACGTAGTCCGGCGGCGTCCACAGATGGGCCGGAGGTGTGTGGTGGACGGGGGCGGGCTGGACGGCCGGAGGTGCCTGCACCACCTCCTCCCGTGGCGAGGCCTCCCGCTCCGGTGACCGTGGTGGAGTGGGGCACCAGTTCACGCCCACGCCGGCGGACATCTCCGGAGCAGTGCAGGATCAGCGCCACCCCTGGCGCAGCAGCTGCTGGAACGCGGCCGGCGGGTCCTCTCTCCTCTCGTCCTCCACGGCCACCATCTGGAGCTCCGGGAAGGCGACGTCCCCGGCGGCAGAGAGGGCCATGGCCTCCTCCAGGCCGTCCCACTATCGCTCGTCGTGCGTGTACATGGAGTCGTCCATGACACGCTTGAGGAGACGGGCCTCCTCCTCCGCTGACATGCGAGGAGGTGGAGGGGGCGACGGAGACGGCGATGGCGACGGCGTGGGCGTGACGCCGCGCACCCGCCTACGCCCGCGCTCCTGGGCGCGCCCCTGTCGTGGCCGCCGCGGCCCCGTTGAGGTGCC
This sequence comes from Triticum dicoccoides, assembly GCF_002162155.2. NCBI lineage: Eukaryota > Viridiplantae > Streptophyta > Magnoliopsida > Poales > Poaceae > Triticum > Triticum dicoccoides. The sequence goes on along the minus strand of NC_041386.1, from coordinate 581,479,898 downwards.
GGCGAAGAAGGACGCGCGCCTGGTGTCGTGCTCGTCACGAAACCAGGTGTCCCACAGCGCGGAGTCGGGGGCGTACCTGGGGTCGTAGAAGAGGTCGTCGGGGAGGAGGCGGCGGCGGCGCTCGATCTCCTCTTCGCGCGCACGGCCGCTCGTCGGGACCGGCGCGATCGGGACCCGGTCGGCGGACAGATGCCAGTTATTGGGGAGATGGGCGTCGCTCCAGGGGAGCGGCATCCTCGTCTCCCAATAACAGCGGCACACCGACACGCGGACGTAATGCCGGTCGCGCGCGCCGGCGGACGTGGGCGCGATGGAGAACGCGGGCGGCGCGGGGGCCTGGCGTGGTGGCGATGGCGACGGCGTCTCCTCCTTCTTCACCGAGCCGAGGCGGCGTCCCGACGAGGAGCCAGCCTCGCGGTCGTGCCTGCCTTTGCGGCCATAGTTCCATAGCCCCATGGCTGCGGGCGGCCGGCCGGCGAGTTCTTGGCTAGGGTTTGGGACGTGGTCGCCGCTGTCGGGTTTCGAGGAGGCCGCGGGGTGGCGCGAGGCAGTGTGGACGACGACCCGTCCACGCTTCCCACTTAAAGAAGGACGGCGACCGTTCGACGTGCGGATGACAGGTGGGGCCGCCCACTCGTGTGCATTGATGTGGGCGGGTGGGAGGTAGGTGGCCGCCTGCCACGCGGCCCCGACGTGGATGAGCGCGCGTCCGTTTGGTGTCTGCCGCGACCCAAACCGGCGCAAGTTTGCGCTCAAAATGGGTCGGCCCGGACACAAAACGGACAGGATGGGTCCAGGTCGTCGCGCGCTGGGCCGCCTCCTTTGTCCGTTTTACCCCAAACGGACGGGGCCGGACAGGATAGGGTCGCGCGGTGGAGTTGGCCTGAGGCCAACTCCACCGCGTGACCCCATTCTGTTCGTGCCCGTTTCATTTGGGGTAAAACGAACGAATCAGATGGTCCAGTGCGCGGGGGCAAACAGACTTTTATTTGTTTTCTGTTTGCTTTTGACCCATCCCCGGCCCAAGTTTGCGCCGCTTTTGGGGTGAAACGGACAGCATGTGGATGTGCGGGCCGTCTGCGCGTGTCCTCCCCTGGCCCGTCTGTCGGTGGCATAGGGGCGCCTTTTTCTATCCGCCCCTCCCTCCCTCCGGCCGCACGCCCTCCATTCTTCTTCACTCATCCCTCGCCGCCGCCGCCGCTGCCATTGTAGCTGTGCAGCTCGGACGCGCGTTCACCCAGCCCCTTCCCCTCGGTGCCCCCCGAGCTACCCAACCATGACCACCTGATTTGCGCACCTGCCGGCCAGATTTGGGGCGGATCCGGTCGATCTTGAGCTCGCCTGGCTGGGGAGGCCGCGCTGCGCCATGGACTGGCCGGGCACCGGGCCAGAAGGCTCTGGCAGGGCCGCAAGGCCACATGCAGGCAATGGCTCCTCCTCTAGCCGCTCGGATCTACACCGTCGGTGGTCCACCGACAGATACACGAATGTCGGTCGGCCGGGCTCGGTGCTAGCCCAAAAGCTCGACGGCGCACCGTTGCCGCTCATTAAGTGCGACCACTGCCTAAAGAAGGTCGTGCGCCGCGTGTCTACAACGCCGGAACATCCCGGATGGATGTTCATCAAGTTCTTAAACGATGGGGTATGTGCTCTTTTTAGCTTCGGTTTGTGCTCTAGATTTGACTAGTTGTGCTAACTTCAAATTTTGTTGTGTAGAATGGATGCAAGTTTTGGTATTGAAAAGAAGAGTACATCGATATATTGATAGAGCGCAATTTAGTGGACGTTCGTGCATTTCTAGCTAGCATAGAGGCTGTAGATGAGACAAGTGTCCTTATTGCTAGATTAGAGGCTAGACACGAGACTAGATGCGAGGAAGCAACCTCTATTTCTTTAGACTCGAAGAAGAAAGAAACACGCAAGATGGAGGCGGCTCCTCCGCAGATCAACAATGAATACATCGAGAAGCTTGCAGGAGCAGTTATGGAAGTTGGATATCTTCTAAAATGTATTCTTATGGTTTTTGTTTTTTTGTCTTACTTTTCTAGTTAAAATTTGGTGATGTATTCCCTGTACCAAGAATGAATGATGAAAATAAGTTTAAGGGCTTGCAAAGAAAAAAATGCGCGGACAGGATACGGTCGGGATGCGTCCGCGTGTTGGGCGCATGGCCATCGCATCTCAGAAACGGTCTGGACACGACTCCATTGCCCTACCCAAACGTACAGAATTCGGACAAAGCGAACATCCGTTTAGGGTCGCGCGGTAGAGTTGGACTGATTGACAGATCGATCTATATCCGTAACTGGTTACACTATACCTCCTCCCTGCCCGTCCACACATTGCTGCAAAAGTTTCCTGGTGATATTCTTACGTTTCAAACAGGTTTTAGGTCGATCCAACGGGCAACAATCTTCCTTCCTTTGGTGTATTTGATTGATTGATCACGGGAAGGGAAACTAGCTATCAGTCTCGCAGACAGGAGGGCATGTTGCAACTATGCAAACATCATAGTACTATTTTGAGGATGGCCATCACAACTCACAAGCAGATCAATCTTTGGCAGGTTGAGTAGGACATGTTGGTAGATCTGCACGTAGATGCAGGCATTATATCTTCCGGTGGCAAGCTTAATCCGATAAACCTATGTTTCTCCGTTGAGAGACACACCGCTAGGTAGATCTTCATCAAGATCTCTGCGCGGCATGCAGGCAGTCGCTGCACGAGGTAAGAACCTAGTACTGTAGTCCGCGTGTGGGCGTCCACAGAAGTTAGTGGCCGTGAGACTAGCTATAAAGTTGGCATAAGCATATATAGTGTCGCTTTCCGTGGCTGCTTTACGCTACAGGAGAGTCAGTGTCCGCTTCCCTCTGGCGTCCCGAAACGTGTGCCCCAATAACGGCATTGAGATCAGAGGCAAATTTCACTTTGGAGGCAAAAGGATTCGCCCTCTTCATTTCACCGTGTCCGAAGGAAACAGTGCAAGTTTAGGGAGGCAGTAACGCTACAGCCAGAGGCAAGCTACGGGGGGTTTACGTAAATGGACGCCCGCCACGCCCACGCCACCACTTCAATTCAGGGGGCCGATTAATTAGAAGGGGTAGTTAATTCGGCCAATTAAAACAGGACAGATCAGCACGTGTGTAGCGTTCGTAAGAAATATATTTTTTGAGCAAAAGAGGGTTCCCCCTTTGATTTCATTTAAAGAAATCAAACAATGGTTCTAGAACAAGTCTGCAAGAACTCGACCCAGACACTCGACTCTAAACCAGCTAACAAACTAAAAACGAGCAGGTATCCAACCTAGAACCGTGTGCAAATTTTATATTACAGAGCAAACTGACTCTAGGAAAGACGGCGACGTGAAACCAGAACACGACTCAACAGAGATGAAGCTTCAAGCACATCTTGAGCAAGCAGCTCTCAGCCACCTAGCCTCAGGACTCCGGCCTCCAGCCCCGTGCTCCGCGGTATACCTCACTTGCCACCTGCTCTATTTGTCTTGCCTCCAACATCAACATTCTTTCCTTTGGTTGTTTTATTTGCAAAATGGCCCAATCCATGATCCATTTGCACACCAGTATAACTAAATTCAGAGGATCATAATTTTTCTTTCTATCAAAAACGATATCATTACGACATCTCCACATGGTCCAAAACAGCGCGGCAATGCCAACTAGCACCAATTTCTTATATTTTTTACGAAACAATCTTATCCATCTAGCTACTAAAACAATCATGCAGATTAACAGGCATAGAATGTAAGTCAAAAGTACATCTCAACAAATTGCAGATCAATTTAGCCACCTAACATGAAAAAAGAAGTGATCAATGGTTTCATCCTGACGACAGTACACACATTTCTTATCCCCCTTCGAACCTCTTTTCAACAATCTGTCTCTGGTCAGGATGCCTTTTCTGTTTAAGAGCCAAAGGAAGAATTTTGTAAGAAATATACTTGTTCCTTTAATGAAGAAGAAAATATCTGGCGCACGGTCACGGGGAGCTACAAAAAAAAAATGGAACTTGCAATAATGCAAATATATTTCGCCGCTGACCACTAAATTAATGGGCTTGATCACATACCAGGTGACACATATATGGTAAGCAATCCAAACTATTCAAAAAAAGGCTTGATCACATACAAAATGGGGCAATGAGTGAAACAGAAACTTGAGCGGACAGAAAGCAAATCCACCGGATAGTGTGGTGTGCAAGTGCTTTTTTTAGAGATCCAGGAATTGTTGGCCTTCATATATTAAGCAGAAGAGTGGCGGGAGAACAAGGTTGATGTGAACACAAGATCACAAATGGAGCGGGAGAAAATTACAGAAAACAAGGAAAGCACTAACAAGGCCAGTGAAAAGAGAAAATCTCTTAGCCTGGGTCCCCTAGAGTGGTCTCTAAGGGCATCTTCAAGATGGATCCGCAAACTACCAGCATTCGTATGGACCGTGCTGTTCGGACTCCGGGAGCCATCCAATACGGGCCTGTACCGGTTCGTGGGGGCGGTCCGGACGTGATTTCTCCCGCAAAACGGAGATAAAAATGGGGGAGCTTTGCGGGAGACCAGACACGTGAAACATAGGAATTCGACACCCAAGGCCAACCCAAAACCCTTCCTGGACCCCGCGACTCCATCCTCCCCATTTTCGCTCCTTCCTTCTTTCTCTCTCACTGTCGCCGCTGATCCACCACCCCGGCCACCAGGCCACACCCCTGCTGGAAATCCGAGTCTCCGTCACCTCCAGCGCTCCAGCAGGCTTCCACGCCGCTTCTCCTCCGTCTCCGTTCAATTCCTGTCCTTCAAACGCCCTGCCAGGTACCATCGGCTACTGTTATTCTTACCATGCCCGGCAATTGTTCGATGAATCGTCGAAGCTGAAAACAGTTGTGCCTTCTTCTTTCTAGCAATGGATTCCGATTTGAAGTACATATACGAGAAGTACGTCGAGTCGTTGATACGTCTTCAACGTATCCATAATTTTTGATTGTTCCATGATATTAATATTATAGTATCAATCTTGGATATTTTATATAAATTTTTGTGCTATTTTATATCATTTTTTGAGACTAACCTATTGACCCAGTGCTTAGTGTCAGTTGCTATTTTTTTTGCTTATTTTTGGTTTTCCAGGAAATCAGTACCAAACGGAGTCCAAATGGTACGGAATTTTTTGACGATTTTTCCTGAACAAGAGAGACCCTAGAAGGTTCGGGAGGAGACCAGATGACAAGGCAACAGGGTGCACCCTGGGGGGGGGCAGCACCCTATTGCCTTCTGGGCCCCTCGTGGCTCCGTCTAACCTAATTCCACTTCTATAAATTCTCTAAATCGGGAAACCAACAAAGAGCCACCCAAAACACTTTTTCCGCCGTCGCAAGTTTCTGTTCTTCCGTGATTCCATCTGGAGGCCTTTTCCTGTATTCTGCCAGAGGAGGAATCGATCATGAAGGGCTTATATATCATCTTTGTCGCCCTCTGATGATGCGTGAGTAGTTCATCACAGACCTATAGTCAATAGCTAGTAGCTAGATGACTTCTTCTCTGTCTTTGATCTTCAATACAATGTTCTCCTTGATGTTTTTGGAGTTCTATCTGATATAATCTTTTTTTGTGGTGTGTTTGTGTTGGAAATATGCCCTAGAGGTAATAATAAAAGCATTATTATTATATTTCTTTGTTCATGATAATTGTCTTTATTCATGCTATAATTGTATTATCCGGAAATCGTAATACATGTGTGAATAACAAACACCAACATGTCCCTAGTAAGCCTCTAGTTGACTAGCTCGTTGATCAACAGATAGTCATGGTTTCCTGGCTATGGACATTGGATGTCATTGATAACGGGATCACATCATTAGGAGAATGATGTGATGGACAAGACCCAATCCTAAACATAGCACAAGATCGTATAGTTCGTTTGCTAGAGTTTTCCAATGTCAAGTATCTTTTCCTTAGACCATGAGATCGTGTAACTCCCGGATACCGTAGGAGTGCTTTGGGTGTACCAAACGTCACAACGTAACTGGGTGACTATAAAGGTGCACTACAGGTATCTCCGAAAGTGTCTGTTGGGTTGACATGGATCGAGACTGGGATTTGTCACTCCGTATGACGGAGAGGTATCACCGGGCCCACTCGGTAATGCATCATCATTATGAGCTCAAAGTGACCAAGTGTCTGGTCACGGGATCATGCATTACGGCACGAGTAAAGTGACTTGCTGGTAACGAGATTGAACAAGGTATTGGGATACCGACGATCGAATCTCGGGCAAGTAACATACCAATTGACAAAGGGAATTGCATACGGGGTTGATTGAATCCTCGACATCATGGTTCATCCGATGAGATCATCGTGGAGCATGTGGGAGACAACATGGGTATCCAGATCCCGCTATTGGTTATTGACCAGAGAGCGATCTCGGTCATGTCTACATGTCTCCCGAACCCGTAGGGTCTACACACTTAAGGTTTGGTGATGCTAGGGTTGTAGGGATATGTATATGCAGTAACCCGAATGTTGTTCGGAGTCCCGGATGAGATCCCGGACATCACGAGGAGTTCCGGAATGGTCCGGAGGTAAAGATTTATATATGGGAAGTCCTGTTTCGGGCATCGGGACAAGTTTCGGGGTTATCGGTATTGTACCGGGACCACCAGAAGGGTCCCGGGGGTCCACCGGGTGGGGCCACCTGTCCCGGGGGGCCACATGGGCTGTAGGGGGTGTGCCTTGGCCTACATGGGCCAAGGGCACCAGTCCCAAGAGGCCCATGCGCCTAGGGTTACAAGGGGAAAGAGTCCTAGGAGGGGAAGGCACCTCCTAGGTGCCTTGGGGGGGAGGGAAACCCCCCTTGGCCGCCGGCCCACCCTAGGAGATTGGATCTCCTAGGGCCGGCGCCCCCCTTGGCCCTCCTATATATAGTGATGGAAGGAGGGCTTTTCTCCCACGCCTTTGGTTGCCTCCTTCTCCCTCTCCAACACCTCCTCCTCCTCCATAGCGCTTGGCGAAGCCCTGACGGAGTACTGCAACTCCATCACCACCACGCCGTCGTGCTGCTGTTGGAGCCATCTTCCTCAACCTCTCCTTCCCTCTTGCTGGATCAAGAAGAAGGAGACGTTATGCTGACCGTACGTGTGTTGAACGCGGAGGCACCGTCCGTTCGGTGCTAAGATCTTCGGTGATTTGGATCACGTCGTGTTCGACTACCTCATCCCCGTTCTTTGAACGCTTCCACACGTGATCTACAAAGGTATGTAGATGCAATCCGATCACTCGTTGCTAGATGAACTCCTAGATGGATCTTGCTGAAACCGTAGGAAAATTTTTGTTTTCTGCAACGTTCCCCAACAGTGGCATCATGAGCTAGGTCTATGCGTAGTTCTTCTTGCGCGATTAGAACACAATTTTTTGTGGGCGTAGATGTTGTCAACTTTCTTGCCGCTACTAGTCTTATCTTGCTTCAACGGTATTGTGGGATGAAGCGGCCCGGACCAACCTTACACGTATGCTTACGTGAGACCGGTTCCACCGACTAACATGCACTAGTTGCATAAGGTGGCTGGCGGGTGTCTGTCTCTCCTACTTTAGTTGGAGCAGATTCGATGAAAAGGGTCCTTATGAAGGGTAAATAGAAGTTGACAAATCACGTTGTGGCTTTCACGTAGGTAAGAAAACGTTCTTGCTAGAACCCTACTTCAGCCACGTAAAACTTGCAACAACAATTAGAGGACGTCTAACTTGTTTTTGCAGCAAGTGCTTTGTGATATGATATGGCCAAAGTTGTGATGAATGATGAATGATCTATATGTGATGTATGAGATGTTCATGCTATTGTAATAGGAATCACGACTTGCATGTCGATGAGTATGACAACCGGCAGGAGCCATAGGAGTTGTCTTTATTTTTGTATGACCTGCGTGTCATTGAGAAACGCCATGTAAATTACTTTACTTCATTGCTAAACGCATTAGCCATAGTAGTAGAAGTAATAGTTGGCGAGCAACTTCATGGAGACACAATGATGGAGATCATGATGATGGAGATCATGGTGTCATGCCGGTGACAAGATGATCATGGAGCCCCAAGATGGAGATCAATGGAGCTATGTGATATTGGCCATATCATGTCACTGTTATAATTTGATTGCATTTGATGTTTATCATGTTTTGCATCTTGTTTACTTAGAACGACGGTAGTAAATAAGATGATCCCTCATAATAATTTCAAGAAAGTGTTCCCCCTAACTGTGCACCGTTGCGACAGTTCGTTGCTTCAATGCACCACGTGATGATCGGGTGTTTGATTCAAACGTTCACATACAACGGGTGTAAGACAGATTTACACATGCAAACACTTAGGTTGACTTGACGAGCCTAGCATGTGTATAGACATGGCCTCGGAACACAGAAGACCGAAAGGTTGAGCATGAGTCGTATAGAAGATACGATCAACATGAAGATGTTCACCAACGTTGACTAGTCCGTCTCACGTGATGATCGGACACGGCCTAGCTAATTCGGATCAAGTTATACTTAGATGACTAGAAGAGGGATGTCTATCTAAGTGGGAGTTCATTATAATTTGATTAGATGAACTTAATTATCATGAACTTAGTCTAAAATCTTTGCAATATGTCTTGTAGATCAAATGGTCAACGTAGTCCTCAACTTCAACGCGTTCCTAGAGAAAACCAAGCTGAAAGACGATGGCAGCAACTATACGGACTGGGTCCGAAACCTGAGGATCATCCTCATAGCTGCCAAGAAAGATTATGTCCTATAAGCACCGCTAGGTGATCCACCCGTCCCACAGAACCAAGACGTTATGAACGCCTGGCAGACACGTGCTGATGACTACTCCCTCGTTCAGTGCGGCATGCTTTATAGCTTAGAGCTGGGGCTCCAAAAGCGTTTTGAGAGACATGGAGCATATGAGATGTTCGAAGAGCTGAAAGTGGTTTTCCAAGCTCATGCCCGGGTCGAGAGATATGAAGTCTCCGACAAATTCTTCAGCTGTAAGATGGAGGAAAATAGTTCTGTCAGTGAGCACATACTCACTATGTCTGGGTTACATAACCGCTTGACTCAGCTGGGAGTTAATCTCCCGGATGACGCGGTCATTGACAGAATCCTCCAGTCGCTTCCACCAAGCTACAAGAGCTTTGTGATGAACTTCAATATGCAGGGGATGGAAAAGACCATTCCTGAGGTATTTGCAATGCTGAAATCAGCAGAGGTAGAAGTCAAGAAGGAACATCAAGTGTTGATGGTAAATAAAACCACTAAGTTCAAGAAGGGCAAGGGTAAAAAGAACTCCAAGAAGGACGGCAAGGAAGTTGCCGCGCCTGGCAAGAAAGCTGCCAGGAAGAAGCCAAAGAATGGACCCAAGCCCGAGACTGAGTGCTTTTATTGCAAGGGAAGTGGTCACTGGAAGCGGAACTGCCCCAAATACTTAGCGGACAAGAAGGCCGGCAAAACGAAAGGTATATATGATATACATGTAATTGATGTGTACCTTACTAGTACCCGTAGTAGCTCCTGGGTATTTGATACCGGTGCAGTTGCTCACATTTGTAACTCAAAGCAGGGGCTGCGGAATAAGCGGAGACTGGCAAAGGACGAGGTGACGATGCGCGTCGGGAATGGTTCCAAGGTCAATGTGATCGCCGTCGGCACGCTACCTCTATATTTACCTTCGGGATTAGTTTTAAACCTTAATAATTGTTATTTAGTGCCAGCTTTGAGCATGAACATTGTATCGGGATCTCGTTTAATTCGAGATGGCTACTCATTTAAATCCGAGAATAATGGTTGTTCTATTTATATGAGAGATATGTTTTATGGTCATGCTCCTATGGTGAATGGTTTATTCTTAATGAATCTCGAGCGTGATGCTACACATATTCATAGTGTGAGTACCAAAAGATGTAAGGTTGATAATGATAGTCCCACATATTTGTGGCACTGCCGCCTTGGTCACATAGGTGTCAAACGCATGAAGAAGCTCCATGTAGATGGACTTTTAGAGTCTCTTGATTATGAATCATTTGACACGTGCGAACCATGCCTCATGGGTAAAATGACCAAGACTCCGTTCTCAGGAACAATGGAGCGAGCAACCAACTTATTGGAAATCATACATACTGATGTGTGCGGTCCAATGAGTGTTGAGGCTCGCGGTGGCTATCGTTATGTTCTCACCCTCACTGATGACTTGAGTAGATATGGGTATGTCTACTTAATGAAACACAAGTCTGAAACCTTTGAAAAGTTCAAGGAATTTCAGAGTGAGGTTGAGAATCAACGTGACAGGAAAATCAAGTTTCTACGATCAGATCGTGGAGGAGAATACTTGAGTCACGAATTTGGCACACACTTAAGAAAATGTGGAATAGTTTCACAACTCACGCCGCCTGGAACACCTCAGCGTAATGGTGTGTCCGAACGTCATAATCGCACTCTATTAGATATGGTACGGTCTATGATGTCTCTTACCGATTTACCGCTATCTTTTTGGGGCTATGCTTTAGAGACTGCCGCATTCACTTTAAATAGGGCTCCGTCGAAATCCGTTGAGACGACACCGTTTGAATTATGGTTTGGTAAGAAACCTAAGTTGTCGTTTCTAAAAGTTTGGGGATGCGATGCTTATGTCAAGAAACTTCAACCTGAAAAGCTCGAACCCAAGTCGGAAAAATGCGTCTTCATAGGATACCCTAAAGAAACTGTTGGGTATACCTTCTACCTCAGATCCAAAGGCAAGATCTTTGTTGCCAAGAATGGATTCTTTCTAGAGAAAGAGTTTCTCTCGAAAGAAGTAAGTGGGAGGAAAGTAGAACTTGATGAAGTGTTACCTCTTGAACCGGAAAATGGCACAACTCAAGAAAATGTTCCTGAGGTGCCTGCACCAACTAGAGAGGAAGTTATTGATGATGATCAAGATACTTCTGATCAAGCTCCTACTGAAATTCGAAGGTCCACAAGGACACGTTCCGCACCAGAGTGGTACGGCAACCCTGTCTTGGAAATCATGTTGTTAGACAACAGTGAACCTTCGAACTATGAAGAAGCGATGGCGGGCCCGGATTCTGACAAATGGCTAGAAGCCATGAAATCCGAGATAGGATCCATGTATGAAAACGAAGTATGGACTTTGACTGACTTGCCCATTGAACGGCGAGCCATAGAAAATAAATGGGTCTTTAAGAAGAAGACAGACGCGGATGGTAATGTGACCATCTATAAAGCTAGGCTTGTCGCTAAGGGTTGTCGACAAGTTCAAAGGGTTGACTACGATGAGACTTTCTCACCGGTAGCGAAGCTGAAGTCCGTCCGAATCATGTTAGCAATTACCGCATTTTATGATTATGAAATTTGGCAAATGGACGTCAAAACGGCATTCCTTAATGGTTTCCTTAAGGAAGAATTGTATATGATGCAGCCGGAAGGTTTTGTCGATCCTAAGAATGCTGACAAGGTGTGCAAGCTCCAACGCTCGATTTATGGGCTGGTGCAAGCATCTCGGAGTTGGAACATTCGCTTTGATGAGATGATCAAAGCGTTTGGGTTTACGCAAACTTATGGAGAAGCCTGCGTTTACAAGAAAGTGAGTGGGAGCTCTGTAGCATTTCTCATACTATATGTAGATGACATACTTTTGATGGGAAATGATATAGAACTCTTGGACAGCATCAAGGCCTACTTGAATAAGAGTTTTTCAATGAAGGACCTTGGAGAAGCTGCTTATATATTAGGCATCAAGATCTATAGAGATAGATCAAGACGCCTCATAGGTCTTTCACAAAGCACATACCTTGATAAGATTTTGAAGAAGTTCAAAATGGATCAGTCCAAGAAAGGGTTCTTGCCTGTTTTGCAAGGTGTGAAATTGAGCTCAGCTCAATGTCCGACCACGGCAGAAGATATAGAAGAGATGAGCGTCATCCCCTATGCCTCAGCCATAGGTTCTATTATGTATGCCATGCTGTGTACCAGACCTAATGTAAACCTTGCCGTAAGTTTGGTAGGAAGGTACCAAAGTAATCCCGGCAAGGAACACTGGACAGCGGTCAAGAATATCCTGAAGTACCTGAAAAGGACTAAGGAAATGTTTCTCGTTTATGGAGGTGACGAAGAGCTCGTCGTAAAGGGTTACGTCGACGCTAGCTTCGACACAGATCTGGATGACTCTAAGTCACAGACCGGATACGTGTATATTTTGAATGGTGGAGCAGTAAGCTGGTGCAGTTGCAAGCAGAGCGTCGTGGCGGGATCTACATGTGAGGCGGAGTACATGGCAGCCTCGGAGGCAGCACATGAAGCAATATGGGTGAAGGAGTTCATCACCGACCTAGGAGTCATACCCAATGCGTCGGGGCCGATCAAGCTCTTCTGTGACAACACTGGAGCTATTGCTCTTGCCAAGGAGCCCAGGTTTCACAAGAAGACAAGGCACATCAAGCGTCGCTTCAACTCCATTCGTGAAAATGTTCAAGATGGAGACATAGAGATTTGTAAAGTACATACGGACCTGAATGTAGCGGATCCTTTGACTAAACCTCTCCCTAGAGCAAAACATGATCAACACCAGAATTCCATGGGTGTTCGATTCATCACAATGTAACTAGATTATTGACTCTAGTGCAAGTGGGAGACTGTTGGAAATATGCCCTAGAGGTAATAATAAAAGCATTATTATTATATTTCTTTGTTCATGATAATTGTCTTTATTCATGCTATAATTGTATTATCCGGAAATCGTAATACATGTGTGAATAACAGACACCAACATGTCCCTAGTAAGCCTCTAGTTGACTAGCTCGTTGATCAACAGATAGTCATGGTTTCCTGGCTATGGACATTGGATGTCATTGATAACGGGATCACATCATTAGGAGAATGATGTGATGGACAAGACCCAATCCTAAACATAGCACAAGATCGTATAGTTCGTTTGCTAGAGTTTTCCAATGTCAAGTATCTTTTCCTTAGACCATGAGATCGTGTAACTCCCGGATACCGTAGGAGTGCTTTGGGTGTACCAAACGTCACAACGTAACTGGGTGACTATAAAGGTGCACTACAGGTATCTCCGAAAGTGTCTGTTGGGTTGACATGGATCAAGACTGGGATTTGTCACTCCGTATGATGGAGAGGTATCACCGGGCCCACTCGGTAATGCATCATCATTATGAGCTCAAAGTGACCAAGTGTCTGGTCACGGGATCATGCATTACGGCACGAGTAAAGTGACTTGCTGGTAACGAGATTGAACAAGGTATTGGGATACCGACGATCGAATCTCGGGCAAGTAACATACCAATTGACAAAGGGAATTGCATACGGGGTTGATTGAATCCTCGACATCGTGGTTCATCCGATGAGATCATCGTGGAGCATGTGGGAGCCAACATGGGTATCCAGATCCCGCTGTTGGTTATTGACCAAAGAGCGATCTCGGTCATGTCTACATGTCTCCCGAACCCGTAGGGTCTACACACTTAAGGTTCGGTGACGCTAGGGTTGTAGGGATATGTATATGCAGTAACCCGAATGTTGTTCGGAGTCCCAGATGAGATCCTGGACGTCACGAGGAGTTCCGAAATGGTCCGGAGGTAAAGATTTATATATGGGAAGTCCTGTTTCGGGCATCGGGACAAGTTTCGGGGTTATCGGTATTGTACCGGGACCACCGGAAGGGTCCCGGGGGTCCACCGGGTGGGGCCACCTGTCCCGGGGGGCCACATGGGCTGTAGGGGGTGCGCCTTGGCCTACATGGGCCAAGGGCACCAGCCCCAAGAGGCCCATGCGCCTAGGGTTACAAGGGGAAATAGTCCTAGGAGGGGAAGGCACCTCCTAGGTGCCTTGGGGGGAGGGAAACCCCCCTTGGCCTCCGCCCCACCCTAGGAGATTGGATCTCCTAGGGCCGGCGCCCCCCCCCCTTGGCCCTCCTATATATAGTGAGGGAAGGAGGGCTTTTCTCCCACGCCTTTGGTTGCCTCCTTCTCCCTCTCCAACACCTCCTCCTCCATAGCGCTTGGCGAAGCCCTGACGGAGTACTGCAACTCCATCACCACCACGCCGTCGTGCTGCTGCTGGAGCCATCTTCCTCAACCTCTCCTTCCCTCTTGCTGGATCAAGAAGAAGGAGACGTTACGCTGACCGTACATGTGTTGAACGCGGAGGCACCGTCCGTTCGGTGCTAAGATCTTTGGTGATTTGGATCACGTCGTGTTCGACTACCTCATTCCCGTTCTTCGAACGCTTCCGCGCGTGATCTACAAAGGTATGTAGATGCAATCCGATCACTCGTTTCTAGATGAACTCCTAGATGGATCTTGGTGAAACCGTAGGAAAATTTTTGTTTTCTGCAACGTTCCCCAACAGTTTGTTGGGATCCGATGAATTATGGGTTTATGATCCGAATATTTATGATAAGTAATGGAGTCTTTCCCGATCTTTAGTTATAGCTTTGTATTTCTGTCCGATCTATCTGTTTGGTTCGGCCATCTAGATTGATTTATTTTCAGCGGGAGAGGTGCTTTGTAATGTGTTCAATCTTGCGATGCTCTATATCCCAGTGATAGTAGGGGACAAGACACATATTTGTATTGTTACCATTAAGGCTAAGACGTTAGAGTTTATTCATATTGATTGAATTTACTTTGTCTACATCATGTCATCTTGCTTAAGGCGTTACTCCATTTTTCATGAACTTAATACCCTAGATGCATGCCGGAAAGCGGTCGATGAGTGGAGTAATAGTAGTAGATGCAGGTGATGCTTGTAATTTGTGTTGGTATCTCCCCAAAGAGGATGGGATGATGCAGCACAGCATAGGTAAGTATTTCCCACGGTTATGAAACCAAGGTTATCAATCCAGTAGGAGAACCAAGCAACACTATGTAAACAACACCTCCACACAAACAACAAATACTTGCAACCCAACGCGTAAAGGGGTTGTCAATCCCTCAACGGTATTGATATAGATTAAATTGTATGAGATTTGGTAAATAGATCTAACTAAACCAGAAAGTAAAATAAATAAAAGAAAATTTTAGCAAGTTATTTCTGGTTTTAATATATGATAACCCCAGGGCCATAGTTTTCACTACAGGCTTCTCTCGAGAAAATAACATAAAGTGGGTAAACAAATTACTGTTGGACAATTGATAAAAATAATAATTATTATGACGATATCCAAGGCAATGATCATGTATATTGCCATCACGTCCAAGATTAGTAGACCGAAAGGATTCTGCATCTACTACTGTTACTCCACACATCGACCGCTATCTAGCATGCATCTAGTGTATTAAGTTCATGGAAAAACAGAGTAATGCATCGGGCAAGATGACATGATGTAGACAAGATAAACTCGCATATGAGTAAACCCCATCTTGTTAACCTTAGTAGCAACGATACATGCGTGTCATGTCTCTCTCTGTCACTGAGATTGTGCACCACAAGATCGAACCCATCACAAAGCACCTCTTCCCATGGCAAGATAAATCAATCTAGTTGACCAAACCAAACCAATAAATCGGAGAAGAAATTCGAAGCTATTACAATCATGCATAAAAGAGTTAAAAAAAGACTCAGATAATATTCATGGATAGATCTGATCATAAACTCACAATTCATCGGATCCCAACAAACACATCCCAAAAAGGAGTTACATCAAATAGATCTCCAAGAACATCGAGGAGAACATTGTATTTAAGATCCAAAAGAGAGAAGAAGCCATCTAGCTACTAACTACGGCCCCGTAGGTGTGTGGTAAACTACTCACGCATCATCGGAGGGGCAACAACAGTGACAAAGAACCCCTCCGTGATCGTTGCCCCCTCCGGTAGAGTGCCGGAAAAGGCCTCTAGATTGGATCTCGTGGTTCTGAAACTTGCGGCGGCGGAAAAAGTATTTCATCGACTTCCCTAGGGGTTTGGGGTTTTAGAGTATTTATAGAGGCGAAGCTAGGTCAAGAAGCTTCACGTGGGCCCCACTACCCACCAGGGCGCCCCGGAGGCCCCTGGCACGCTAGAGGCCCCTGACGCGCCCTGGTGTCTAGTGGGCACCACAAGCCTCCTCCCGTGTGCTCCAGAAGCTTCCATGGTATTATATCACCAGAAAAAAATCTCCAAAAAGTTTCAGGGCATTTGGACTTCGTTTGGTATTGATATTTTGTAAAGTAAAAACATGCAAAAAGCAACTGGCACTGGGCACTAGGTTAATAAGTTTGTCCCAAAAAATGATATAAAGTTGCTAGTAAATGTATATAAAACATCCAAGATTGGTACTTTAATAGCACGGAACAATTAAAAATTATAGATATGTTGGAGACATATCAAGCATCCTCAAACTTAATTCCTGCTCGTCCTCGAGTAGGTAAATGATAAAACCCGAATTTTTGATGTGGAATGCTACCTATCATATTCATCACATATTCTTTTCTTTTGTAGCATGGACATTTGGACTTTAAGTGATTCAAAGCAAAAGTCTATAATTTGACATGAAGACATCAATACTCAAGCATATCAACAAGCAACCATGTCTTTCAAAATATCAACGCTAAAGAAAGCTATCCCTAGCCCCTTATGCTCAATCATCGATCCATTCATGAAACACACTCAAATATTAGCTACATCCAATGCACAAGTATGACAATAGTGTTCCCTAGTTGGTGCTTTATAAGGGAAGATGGAGACTCAAATAAAAATTTAAATTTCATAAAATTAAATAGATAGGCCCTTCGCAGAGGGAATCAGGGATTTGTAGAGGTGTCAGAGCTCAAAGCTTAAATTGAGAGATAAAATTGTTTTGAGAGGCATGCTTTTCCTATTAACAAAATCGACAGAGAATTGCCAACATCTTCCATGCTTGGTAAATCATAGGCGGTTCCCAAACATAAAATAAAGTTTATTTCCCTTTCCACCATTCTTTCACAATTCATGGCTAGCCGTATCCACGGGTGCCTTCCATACCAACACTTCCCAAGGAATTTATTATGAACAAATTTTTTTCGGGACTGGGCATCCCTATTACCTGCCACACTCTCATGCAATGACAAGTGAATAAACACTCATCTTGAGAATAACATACCTAGCATGGAAAATATCGGCCACCCCCTGCAGCTTCATGAGCGGTACGTACACACAAAAAGGAAATTCATTTTGAAAATTAGAGTTGGCACATACAAATTTACTTGGAACGACATGGAAATACTGCATATAGGTAGGTATGGTGGACTCATTTGACACTACTTGGTTTTAAGCAGTAGGATGCACAAGCAGTATTCCCGCTTAGTACAAATGAAGGCTACCAAATAGATTGAGAAGCGACCAACCAAGAAATGAAAACAATCATAAACGAGCATTAAACATAACTAACACTGAATAATGCACCACAAGTCGGATGTAACTTCGTTGCATAACTATTGACTTTCGTGCTTGCTGTCGGATCCAGGCTCCGCAGGCCTAAGAAGGCTCGAACTCTGGGGCGTGTGTGAAGATCTCAACCTCTCAAGCTTAGAGCCCGTCGCCCCATAGCCTAGCCTAGTCGGATTCACGTGAGCGAGGAAGAAGATGAACACGGCAGTTTACCCAGGTTTGGGCCACCTTGCGGTGTAAAACCCTACTCCTTCTTTGTGGTGGATTGGCCTCACGAGGGGCTGAGGATGAACAAGTACAGAGGATGAACAACCTCGCGAGGGCTTTTATGGTGAGGGTGGAAAGGTTTGGATCTGGATCCCCCTCTACGGTGGTGGCTAACCTATATTTATAGTGGCCTTGGTCCTCTCCCCAAAACTTAGGCAGGAAGTGATCCCACAACGACCAATTTGAAAGGGGATAAATAGTACATATAATCCTGACAAAGGTTGTCTTCACCTGCAAAGCTTCTGGTCGTGCCGCAGCGGTGGGCTCGGTGATGACCTCCGTCCTGCCGAGCCTGTGGTCTTGGTCTTGTAGCACCGAAATGGAAACCTTTGGGAGATTCCTCAGGAACCCACGTCTGTCCTTGCCTCCTTAGCACCAAATAGGAAACTTCCTCCTCTATGCCCACTGGCGCCTGCCTGGCCTTGGTTGTCATGCCTCACGTCATTGCAGCCTTGTCAGGCTGGGTACCTGCATAGAAATCTCCGTTCCTTGGGAGGCCGCCTGGGGAGGCCGCTCCTTCAGGAGGTCTTGGTGTCGTCCACCTCGTGAGGCCTGGCCCCCCGCGAGGGTCTTGTCTTGGCGGTCTTGCAGATGGGCTGTACCAGGCCGTCGAGGGAGCCACGCAGTGGGCTGTAGGCAGGCAAGTCTGGGTATCCTGGTTCCCAGAACACCGACAGTAGCCCACGGGCCCAAGGCGCGCTCGGGCTAGCTTCGAGGAAAAGCCAAGGGGCAAGGGCAAAATGCCACGGGCCCCAACCGCCTGCGGGCCAGGCTGACACGTGGCGCTTGATGGGACGCGGATGCCTCCGCCTTCCGCATGTAGCAGCCCTAACTTGACAACTGCCTGACGCATGTAGCAGCGCCATCATTGCTCGAAATGTGAAAGGGCGCCGGTTAGCCCTCGGCCGCCTATAAGAGGGTGAGGGAGGCAGATCCCCCAGCCCGTCCTCATCCTCTCATCTGCAATCTGCTCTTCTCCTATCTCTGTCGCGCTTCCATCTTGCCGAAGCGACCATGGCGCCACCGAGGAGGTTCTCGGCCAAAGAGAAGAGCAAGGCCCCTCAGGCCGGGTCGTAGGCGCCACCGCCTAAGAGAGGGCATGGTCATCCCCGCAAATCTGTGGCCGCACCGGCGACGTCTTCACGGGGGTGCGGGTGTCCGCCTATGGCTGTTCGCAACGACTTCAACATCCGGGAGATGGGCCTCCCCCGCGAGGGTGGTCACGGGGGCGCTAGCAGCCATGGCCAAGGGGGAAGGCGTGACATGGCCAGCCGGCCGCCGCGCCTGCGCGCCCGCTCGAGCGACTCGGCGCGTGAGTTCGTCGTGCGGGTGGAGGGCCCTCAAGGCACTTGACTTCTGCTTCCAAGCTCCTTCACGGAGGAGCTGCCGGCGGCAGGACCTGTTGGGCTACGGCTGCAGCCCGACGGCTGCTGCAACGGGTCCTCATGGGTGAAGGTGGAGGTCAACTCCATCGGCCATGTGTTCCTAATCCTCGGATGGCAGCCATTTGCCCGTGCCCGCGGTCTGAAGGGGAGGCACACCCTCCACTTCAAGTACGACGGGGTGGCAACGCTCTTCGTCAAGGTCTTCGGGGAGGACGGCAGCCTCCTGGGGTGCTGCCCAGAGGGTGACGATGACGGCAACCACCCTTCGGATGACGACAGCCGGCGCGGCGGCCGCGTCCTCAGCGGTGAACTTGTCGTTAGCCGGCGCACCTCCAGCAGCAGCGACGACGTCTCCTCTGTGGGAGCTCGAGCGATGATGACTACGATGAGCCACCTCGCCGCCGCACCCGGACCCAGGAGGGCGGAAGGCCACTGATGTCTACTATGCAATTTTATTATTTTAGACTCATGTTGGGCCTCCAAGCGTAGAGTTTTGTAGGACAGTAGCAATTTTCCCTCAAGTGGATGACCTAAGATTTATCAATCCATGGGAGGTGTAGGATGAAGATGGTCTCTCTCAAACAACCCTACAACCAAATAATAAAAAGTCTCTTGTCTCCCCAACACACCAAATACAATGGTAATTTGTATAGGTGCACTAGTTCAACGAAGAGATGGTGATACAAGTGTAGTAATGATAGTAGATATTGATTTTTGTGATAGTGACAATAAAAAATAGCAAGGTAGAATGTAACAAAAGTGAGCACAAACGGTATTTCAATGCTTGACAACAAGGCCTAGGGTTCGTACTTTAGCTAGTGCAATCTCTCAGCAATGCTAATATAATTGGATCATATAACCATCTCTCAACGTGCGATGAAGAATCACTCCAAAGTTCCTATCTAGCGGAGAACATAAGAAGAAATTGTTTGTAGCTATTATTTTTGATCATCTATCCAAGAGTTTGTACTAAAATAACACCAAGTTATTCTTTCCGATCGATCTATCAAGAGTTCGTACTAAAATAACACTAAGTTATTCTTTCCGATCGATCTATCAAGAGTTCGTACTGAAATAACACCAAAGCAAATTCAGATTCATAATACTAAATCCAACACAAAGAACCTCAAAGAGTGCCCCAAGATTTCTACCGGAAAAACAAAAGATGAGAACGTGCATCAACCCCTATGCATAGATTACCCCAATGTCACCTCGGGAATCCGCGAGTTGAGTGCCAAAACACATATCAAGTGAATCAATATGATACCCCATTGTCCCACATGTATTCATAGCAAGACATACATCAAGTGCTCTCAAATCCATAAAAGTATTCAATCCGATAAAATGAAATCTCAAAGGGAAAACTCAATTCACAACAAGATAGAGAGGGGGAAACACCATAAGATCTGACTATATTAATAAAGCCCGCGATACATCAAGATCGTGACATCTCAAGAACACGAGAGAGAGAGAGAGATTAAACACATAGCTACTGGTACAAACCCTTAGCCCCGAGGGTGGACTACTCCCTCCTCATCATGGTTGCCGTCGGGATGATGAAGATGGCCACCGGTGATGATTTCCCCCTCCGGTGGAGTGCCAGAACGGTGTCTAGATTGGTTTTTCGTGGCTATAGAGGCTTGCGGAGGTGGAACTTCTGATCTAGGGTTATTTCTGATGGTTTCTCTATTTATAGGATTTTTGGGTGTTGGAATCATGCTAAGATGGGCCTCGAGGTGAGCACAACCCACCGGGGCAAGCCGGGCCCCCTCAGGAGCGCCCTGGTGGGTTGTGCCCTCCTCGTGGCTCTTTTGGCCCTCCCACGAACCTTTGGGGCTCTCTTTTTGTAAGTGCATCTAGTGCCACCCCTAGTTGGTTTTGGAGTAATGACGACAAACCTAGTTGAGGGACTAATGTGTTTGTGAGAATTGCAGGATAACACAGGTAGAAGTCCCTCATGATTCGGTTTTACTACCAGAGATGACCCCTAAAAATGTATGAAGACATTGAAGTCAAAGGTGGTATATGAAGATATTCACATTGAAGACTATGACAAGAGAAGACATGATATGAAGCCTATGGAGCTCGAAGACTTAGATCTTTCGTAGTTCTTTTTCTTTTGTGTTGAGTCATAGGAACCACCGTACTGTTAAGTGGGGTCCAAGAGAACCAGTCAGAATGACTGAAGTGATGCCTAAACCAAAAACCTATGTCTTCGAGTGAAGACAATGAGAGAGAATCTTGTCCAGAGTCAGACAAGTCAGCTTTGCTTGTAGCCCAAGTAAAGTTGCCGTGTGAGTTTGAAATCTGACCATTGGAACACGTGTCAGTTCCTTAGTGACCCAGGGTCATTTCGGACAAATCAGGTCGGGTTGCCAAGTGGCTATAAATAGCCCACCCCCTACAACCATAAATGGTTGGCTGCTCAGATTGAAAGCACGGCTTTTGTCGTTTGAGAGCAATCCACCTCGAAGCCTTTGAGAGAGAATTCCTTGCGAGGATAAAGACCTAACCACCAGAGCCAGAGAGAATTGGGCATCACTTAAGTCTTCTTATCTGTGTGATCTGAAGACTTATTACACTTGAGGACTGTGCATCCTCCAGCCGGTTAGGCGTCGCGTTCTGAGCTTCCAAGAGACATTGTGGATTGCCAGTGAATGAAGTCTGTGAAGGTTTGGGAGTCTACCTTGAAGACTTACCAGAGTGATTGGGCGAGGTCTATGTGACCTTAGCTCAAGGAGAATACGGTGAGGACTGGGTGTTCTGAGCTGCGTGTTCAGGACTGGGTGTCCGGGACTGTGTGTCCTAAGGTTTAAATACCTAGCCACTCCAACCAGACGTACAGTTGTCACAACAACTGGAACTGGTTCAACATATCATTGTCTTCAACGAGTCACTGGTTTCATCTTCACTTCATGTTACTTACTGTTACTCCTTGTGAAGTCATTGTATGTTTGCTCTATCATTTGTCTTCATTGAGTGACTGTGTGTTCTGTTTGGCTTCACAATATCTTCCTATCTGATCCTTACTACCTAGCTGCTATTAGTCTTTGTGCTTTCACTTTATTGAATACTTGACTATGGTTTGCCTAGTGTAGTCTACCTTTCGCTGCATGGTAATAGGTCTATTTTTATCGTTTGTCTTCAAAACTCCCATGTTCTGAAGACTTTCATAAAAATCGCCTATTCACCCCCCTCTAGTCGATATAACGCACTTTCACTTTTGTTCCAAAAAAGATCGTCAAAAAGTTCCAGCTCATTTGGAGAACTTTTATTTCTGCACAAAAACACCACCATGGTAGTTCTCCTGAAAACAATGTCAGTCCGGGTTAGTTCCATGCAAATCATACTAAAACCATATAAAATTGTTGTAAAGATGGCATGAATACTTCATAAATTATAGATACGTTGGAGACGTATCAGCTGCCACACCGTCTTGCTCCCGCTCAGGGGGATGCCGAGCTGCCTCATCACCACGCCCCCGTCAAGAACGAGGAGGACTCTGACTAAGCGTGGGTGGTGACGGAGCCATCCCTCAGGAGCAGTGGCCCTCGGGAGGCCGCTTCTTTTGGTTCACCCTTTTTAGATTTCCTGCATCAAGAGTTTGCGAAGAGCCCTGCGGGGTGATGACCCACAATTATAGGGGATCTATCATAGTCCTTTCGATAAGTAAGAGTGTCGAACCCAACGAGGAGCAGAAGGAAATGATAAGCGGTTTTCAGCAAGGTATTCTCTGCAAGCACTAAAATTATAGGTAATAGATAGTTTTGTGATAAGATAATTGGTAACGAGCAACAAGTAACAAAAGTAAATAAAGTGCAGCAAGGTGGCCCAATCCTTTTGTAGCAAAGGACAAGCCTGGACAAATTATTATATAGAGAAAAGCGCTCCCAAGGACACATGGGAATTATCGTCAAGCTAGTTTTCATCACGTTCATATGATTAGCGTTCAGTACTTTGATAATTTGGTATGTGGATGGACCGGTGCTTGGGTGTTGTCCTTACTTGGACAAGCATCTCACTTATGATTAACCTCTATTGCAAGCATCCGCAACTACAACAAAAGTATTAAGGTAAACCTAACCATAGCATGAAACATATGGAGCCAAATCAACCCCTTATGAAGCAACGCATAAACTAGGGTTTAAGATTCTGCCACTCTAGCAACTCATCATCTACTTATTACTTCCCAATGCCTTCCTCTAGGCCCAAATAATGGTGAAGTGTCATGTAGTCGACGTTCACATAACACCACTAGAGGAGAGACAACATACATCTCATCAAAATATCGAACGAATACCAAATTCACATGACTACTAATAGCAAGACTTCTCCCATGTCCTCAGGAACAAACGTAACTACTCACAAAGCATATTCATGTTCATAACCAGAGGGGTATTGATACGCACATAGGATCTGAACATATGATCTTCCACCAAATAAACCAACTAGCATCAACTACAAGGAGTAATCAACACTACTAGCAACCCATAGGTACCAATCCCAGACTTAGAGACAAGAATTGGATACAAGAGCTGTACTAGGGTTTGAGAGGAGATTGTGCTGGTGAATATGTTGATGGAGATTGACCCTCTCCCGATGAGAGGATCGTTGGTGATGATGATGGAGATGATTTCCCCCTCCCGGAGGGAAGTTTCCCCGGCAGAACAGCTCCGCCAGAGCCCTAGATTGGTTCCGCCAAGGTTCCGCCTCGTGGTGGCGGAGTCTCGTCCCGAAAGCTGGCTTATGATTTTTTCCTCATCGAAAGACTCCATATAGCAGAAGATGGGCATCGGAGGGCCACCAGGGGGCCCACGAGGCAGGGGGCGCGCCCCCACCCTCGTGGGCAGGGTGTGGCCCCCCTCCGGAACTTCTTGCGCTCAGTATTTTTTATATATTCTGAAAATGACTTCCGTGAAGTTTCAGGACTTTTGGAGCTTTGTAGAATAGGTCTCTAATATTTTCTCCTTTTCCAGCCCAGAATCCTAGCTGTCGGCTTTCTCCCTCTTTATGTAAACCTTGTAAAATAAGAGAGAATAGGCATAAGTATTGTGACATCATGTGTAATAACAACCCATAATGCAACAAATATCGATATAAAAGCATGATGCAAAATGGACGTATCAACTCCCCCAAGCTTAGACCTCGCTTGTCCTCAAGCGAAAGCCGAAATCGAAAAATATGTCCACATGTTTAGAGATAGAGGTGTCGATAAAAATAAAATATGGACATGAGGGCATCATGATCATTCTTAGAACAGCAACTTATATAATTCTTGTCATATGATCTCTTATGCTAGAGTAACAATTAAATCACAATTTCAAGTATGAATCATAAACTTCATTGGAAACTAACAAACTATAATCTCAGTCATTGGAGCAATTGCAATTTATCATAACATAGGAAAGAGTCAATATAAGAGCTTTACAGCAAGTCCACATACTCAACTATCATATAGTCTTTCACAATTGCTAACACTCACGCAATACTTATGGGTATGAAGTTTTAATCGGACATAGAGAAAGATAGGGGCTTATAGTTTTGCCTCCCAATGTTTTACCTCAAGGGTAATGTCAACAATAATAGTTCATGAAAACTCACATCCAATTAGCCATATATACTAGGATCTTTCCAACATGTTGTGCTTGCCAAAAGATAAAATTTAAAAAGGAAGGGTGAGGAACACGAAGACTCTTATGTAAGGTAGGAGATAAAAGGAAAAGATAGGCCCTTCACAGAGGGAAGCAGAGGTTGTCATGCGCTTTTATGGTTGGATGCACAAAATCTTAATGCGAAAGAACGTCACTGTGACACCCCAAGACTGGAGCTTCAGATGCCTTCCAGGGTTTCCGGGTTTCGTCGTGTGATTTGTTTGGTTCGTTGCATTCATCATTGCATCATGTGCATTGCATCATGTCATCATGCCATCTTTTCTCAAAGCTAACTAAAAACGCACTTAAATAAATTGCATGGATCTTCAGTTCATTTAAACCGAGGAAAGGGTGACTTCTCTTTATAACATATCCTCCCGATATTAGGGAGCTATTATAAATATTTCCATTCTTGTGGAATTACCGTGACACACTTGCAATTTAAACTCTCAAGTCTTTTCTGCTTTGAGTTGCTCCTCAAACCTTGCCATATATTCTTTCATCATTTTCGGAGCTCCACCAAAAATCCGAACATTTTTGGACCTTCCTAACCCTCACTTCCTATTCGAACCATTTGAATTTAAATCAAATGAGTTTGAATTTAAACTTTGAAAAATGGCCACCCCATTTTTCTTGGATCGTACACATTTTTGCGAGTCCGTGAATATTATCCCCATGCCCAGATTCCACCACTACCTTCTCTTTCTTTCCTTTCTCTTTTTCTGTTTTGTTTTAAATATGGAAAAGGTGAGATGAGAGAGCTAGGCCGGCCCATTTGCCTCTAAGCCCATAGCCAGGCCTACCCTATCCCCACCTAACCCTAGGCCTGACCCCTTCCTATCGGTCTCTCCCTCTCGCCGCCAGGAGCCCCTGCGCCTGATTCCCCATCGCCCTGTTCTTCTCGCAGTGCCGCACGCGCGCACATCAAGCGCCAGGAGGACCGCGCTCGATCCCATCTCTCCCTCTCGCCACCCACAGGAGCCACTGCGCCTTCCTTCTCCGTCAGCTCCGCCTTGCATGACCCCTTCCCCTGCTCTCTTCCACCACCCGCCTCTGCCTTCGACCACCAGGAGTCGGCTGCATCGCCAGGAGGCCGCCGCATCGCCGGGGACGCCAAGCGCCGGCCTCCTTCCTCTTCTACGCCGGCACCGTCCATCCTCGTCGCCCCGCTGCATCGCCTGCTTCGTCGTCAAGGCCATGGATGCCTGCAGCCGCCACCGTCCTGCTGCCATTTAGCTCCGCCTCCCCTACTTCAGACCAAGGACGCCACCGACAACGGCGTCTCCATCATCATCACGCGCCTGCAGCGCTCGGCCTCCTACCCGAGTCCAGTCCGCCGTCGCGCCTTCTTGCCCTGCCTCCATCGCCGTCCACTCCCTTCCTCTGCCCCGCTGTCGCTGCCTCCGCTTTGCCTGATCTGCGCCTGCTTCGCCTCGAACAACAGCAGCCAACTCTAGCGCTGATGGCCTTCGATCCCGTGAGCTCTCGAGGCATCAGCCTCCCATCCGCGAGATCCGACGACGCCGGCCACCGAGACCCGCTGCACTGCCATCGCCTCCTTGCTGTTGGCATCCCGAGGCCCTTGTGCTGTTTTGTGTTGGACGTCAGGGCCACCAAGTTCGACTACGGGGATTCGCCAAGTACCATTCAGATGCACCAAGTTCGACTACATGGACCGCCAAGTTCCTCCACTGATGACTCGAACGGCTACAAAATGTGAACCACTACCGTCGACCCGCAAAAACCCCGTGGATGTCAAGTTCCGTGTCGTTGACCCTGAACCTCTACGAAAACGTGTACGACTACTTCCGTGGCCGAAGACCCGTGTACAACTACCGTCGCCGAAGGCCGTTGAGTGAACAAACTATCGATGACGTGTATGACTATTTCGTGAACATGTACCACTACCGGCGAGGACCGATAGTACCACTACTTCTACTACCACCGCGGAACGACTACTTCCTCTACTTCCCTCGACGAACCCGAACCGTCCCGTTTGCACGCTTTGAAGGTATAACCTCGAGACGATGCCTGTGTTTGCGCCATGCCCGAATTGATCCTTGCATGTTCCTCGTTTCCTTCCCGCCGTCATGTGTGACACCCGGTAACCGGGATCACCCCTCTATCTCTAGCATGTCCCGCACACTTTCTTTTGCACCGACGTCTCAATGAGTTGTCGGAATCGGAACGTTGCCGTGGCATCGGTTCGTTATCATCGCCGTGGCACCCCTTTTGTTTCCGCCACGATGACAAATGCCTCATATCTTATCATGCCAACATTTTCATAAATATTGCATAAAACTTGCATGTCATTCGCATCATGATAATAACATTTAAATTTTTAAAATTGTTATTGCACCAAATTGATAAATGCATATGGGGATTTACCAAAATTGTTGTTTGGCGTTCCGGCCTCATTTAAACTTGCCTAAATAGATAATTTCTTATGCTTCTCCTCTTGCCATGTTTAACAACATTTAATATTGTTGAGTACCTAAACGAGAGAGAACTAAATAATTGATGTGGTGTTCCGTCAATATGCAACCCATTGCATATTAAGCTCCACTTAACTTGTAGTTTTGTTTGTGCACTTTGTCATGCAATGCATATTTAAACCGGACATGCGTCATACTTGATTGTGCATCATGCCATGTTTATGTGAGGGTTGTTTACCATGTTGTTTGCTTCTTTCCGGTGTTGCTTCTTCGGGTTAGTTCCGTTACGTCGCGTTTGTGAGGATCCGTTCGACTATGTCCGTTTGTCTTCTTCAGGGACTCGTTCTTCTTCCTTGTGGGATCTCAGGCAAGATGACCATACCCTCGAAATCACTTCTATCTTTGCTTGCTAGTTGCTCGCTCTTTTGCTATGCCGTGATACCTACCACTTGCTATATCATACCCCCATATTGCCATGTCAAGCCTCTAACCCACCTTTCCTAGCAAACCGTTGTTTCGCTATGTTACCGCTTTGCTCAGCCCCTCTTATAGCGTTGTTAGTTGCAGGTGAAGATGGAGTTTGTTCCTTGTTGGAACATGGATATTTTGTTGGGATATCACCATATTTCTTATTTAATTATTTAATGTATCTATACACTTGGTAAAGGCTGGAAGGCTCGGCCTTATGCCTGGTGTTTTGTTCCACTCTTGCCGCCCTAGTTTCCGTCATACCGGTGTTATGTTCCTTGATTTTGCATTCCTTACACGCTTGGGTTATAATGGGAACCCCTTGACAGTTCGTCTTGAATAACACTCCTCCAGCAAGGTCCAACCTTGGTTTTACATTTGCACTAACAACCTATCACCTTCCCTTGGGTTCTGCAGACTCAAGGGTCATCTTTATTTCAACCCCCCGGGCCAGTGCTTGTCTAAGTGTTGGTCCGAAATAGAGCCACTTGCGGCGCCACCTTGGGGAAACTTGAGGGCTGGTTTTAGCTGTACGTAGTGTTCATCCGGTGCTTCCGTGAGAACTAGATATGTGCAGCTCCTATCAGGATGTCGGCGCATCGGGCGGTCATGCTGGTCTTGTTTTACCATTGTCGAAATGTCTTGTAACCGGGATTCCGAGTCTAATCGGGTCTTCCTGGGAGAAGGAATATCCTTCGTTGACCGTGAGAGCTTGTGATGGGCTAAGTTGAGACATCCATGCAGGGTTTTGAACTTTCAAAAGCCGTGCCCGCGGTTACGGGCAGATGGGAATTTGTTAATGTCCAGTAGTAGAGAACTTGACACTTAACTTAATTAAAATGCATCAACCGCATGTGTAGCCGTGATGGTCTCTTCCCGGCGGAGTCCGGGAAGTGAACACAGTTCTTGGGTTATGTTTGAACGTTAGTAGTTTCAGGATCACTTCTTGATCACTTCTAGTATTACGACCATTGCTTTGCTTCTCTTCTCGCTCTCATCTGTGTAAGTTAGCCACCATATATGCTAGCGCCTGCTGCAGCTCCACCTCACTACCTTTTCCTACCCATAAGCTTAAATAGTCTTGATCTCGCGGGTGTGAGATTGCTGAGTCCCCGTGACTCACAGATTATTTCAAACAGTTGCAGGTGCCGATGATAACCATGCAGGTGACGCAATCGAGCTCAAGTGGGAGCCCGATGAAGTTCGTGTTCGTTGTGTTGTTTCGTTTTCCAGTTGATCAGTAGTGGAGCCCAGTCGGGGCGATCGGGGATTGCTACCTCTTGAGCTTGCGTTGGTTTTCCCCGAAGAGGAAGGGATGATGCAGCAAAGTAGCGTAAGTATTTCCCTCAGTTTTTGAGAACCAAGGTATCAATCCAGTAGGAGGCCACGCTCAAGTCCCTCGTACCTACACAAAACGATAGCTACTCGCAAGCAACGCGATTAGGGGTTGTCAATCCCTTCACGATCACTTACGAGAGTGAGATCTGATAGATATAATATTTTTGATATTTTTGGTATAGAGATGCAAAGTAAAAAGTAAAGGCAAAGTAAAAAAGCAAAGCAAGATTAAAGTGATGGAGATTGATATGATGAGAATAGACCCGGGTGCCATAGGTTTCACTAGTGGCTTCTCTCAAGAGCATAAGTATTCTACGGTGGGTGAACAAATTACTGTTGAGCAATTGACAGAATTGAGCATAGTTATGAGAATATCTAGGCATGATCATGTATATAGGCATCACGTCCGTGACAACTAGACCAAAACGATTCTGCATCTACTACTATTACTCCACTCATCGACCGCTATCCAGCATGCATCTAGAGTATTAAGTTAAAAACAGAGTAACGCCTTAAGCAAGATGACATGATGTAGAGAGATAAATTCATGCAATATGAAATAAACCCCATCTTGTTATCCTCGATGGCAACGATACAATATGTGCCTTGCTGCCCCTTCTGTCACTGGGAAAGGACACCGCAAGATCGAACCCAAAGCTAAGCACTTCTCCCATGGCAAGAACTACCAATCTAGTTGGCCAAACCAAACGGATAATCCGAAGAGACTTGCAAAGATAACCAATCATACATAAAAGAATTCAAAGAAGATTCAAATATTATTCATAGATAGACTTGATCATAAACCCACAATTCATCGATCTCAACAAAGACACCGCAAAAAGAAGATTACATCGAATATGTCTCCACAAGAGAGGGGGAGAACTTTGTATTGAGATCCAAAAAGAGAGAAGAAGCCATCTAGCTACTAACTATGGACCCGAAGGTCTGAGGTAAACTACTCACACTTCATCGGAGAGGCTATGATGATGTAGAAGCCCTCCGTGATGACGGCCCTCTCCGGCGGAGCTCCGGAACAGGCCCCAAGATGTGATCTCGTGGATACAGAAAGTTGCGGTGGTGGAATTAGGTTTTGGCTCCCGTTCTGATCGTTTGGGGGTACGTAGGTATATATAGGAGGAAGGAGTACGTTAGTGGAGCATCAAGGGGCCCACGAGGCAGGGGGCGCCCCCCACCCTCGTGACCGCCTCTCTGATGCCTTGGCGTAGGGTCCAAGTCTCCTGGATCACGTTCAGTGAGAAAATCACGTTCCCGAAGGTTTTATTCCGTTTGGACTCCGTTTGATATTCCGTTTCTTCGAAACACTGAAATAGGCAAAAAACAGCAATTCTGGGCTGGGCCTCCGGTTAATAGGTTAGTCCCAAAAATAATATAAAAGTGGAAAATAAAGCCCAATATAGTCCAAAGCAGTAGATAATATAGCATGGAGCAATCAAAAATTATAGATACGTTGGAGACGTATCAGGCACCCCCAAGCTTAATTCCTGCTCGTCCTCGAGTAGGTAAATGATAAAAGGAGAATTTTTGATGCGCAGTGCTACTTGGCATAATTTCAATGCAAATCTTCTTAATTGTGATATGAATATTCAGATTCAAAAGATTCAAGACAAAAGTTTATATTAACATAAAAATAATAATACTTCAAGCATACTAACAAAGCAATTATGTCTTCTCAAAATAACATGGCCAAAGAAAGTTATCCCTACAAAATCATATAGTCTGGCTATGCTCTATCTTCACCACACAAAGTATTTAAATCATGCACAACCCTGATGACAAGCCAAGCAATTGTTTCATACTCTAACTTTTTCAAAACTTTTTCAATGTTCACGCAATACATGAGTGTGAGCGATGGATATAGCACTATAGGTGGAATAGAATGGTGGTTGTGGAGAAGACAAAAAGGAGAAGATAGTCTCACATCAACTAGGCGTATCAACGGGCTATGGAGATGCCCATCAATAGATATCAATGTGAGTGAGTATGGATTGCCATGCAACGGATGCACTAGAGCTATAAGTATATGAAAGCTAAAAAAGAAACTAAGTAGGTGTGCATCCAACTTGCTTGCTCATGAAGACCTAGGTCAATTTGAGGAAGCCCATCATTGGAATATACAAGCCAAGTTCTATAATGAAAGATTCCCACTAGTATATGAAAGTGATAACATGAGAGACTCTCTACTATGAAGATCATGGTGCTACTTTGAAGCACAAGTGTGGTAAGAGGATAGTAACATTGTCCCTTCTCTCTTTTTCTCTCATTTTTTTATTTGGGCCTTTTCTCTTTTTGTTTTTATGGCCTCTTTTTATTTGGGCTTCTTTGGCCTCTTTTTTATTTATTTTTTGTCCGGAGTCTCATCCCGACTTATGGGGGAATCATAATCTCCATCATCCTTTCCTCACTGGGACAATGCTCTAATAATGATAATCATCACACTTTTATTTTTCTTACAACTCAACAATTACAACTCGAAACTTAGAACAAAATATGACTCTATATGAATGCCCCCCGCGGTGTATCGGGATATGCAATATGACAATGATGGAGTGTGTCATAATAAACGGAACGGTGGAAAGTTGCATGGCAATATATCTCGGAATGGCTATGTAAATGCCATAATAGGTAGGTATGGTGGCTGTTTTGAGGAAGGTATATGGTAGGTGTATGATACTGGCGAAAAGTGCGCGGTATTAGAGAGACTAGCAAAGGTGGAAGGGTGAGAGTGCGTATAATCCATGGACTCAACATTAGTCATAAAGAACTCATATACTTATTGAAAAAATCTAGAAGTTATCAAAGCAAAGTATTACGCGCATGCTCCTAGGGGGATAGATTGGTAGGAAAAAACCATCGCTCGTCCCCGACCGCCACTCATAAGGAAGACAATCAATAAATAAATCATGCTCCGACTTCATCACATAACGGTTCACCATACGTGCATGCTACGGGAATCACAAACTTTAACACAAGTATTCTTTAAATTCACAACTACTCAACTAGCATGACTTTAATATTATCACCTCCATATCTCAAAACAATTATCATGTTTCAATCTTTTCTTAGTATTCAACACACTCAAAAGAAAGTTTCACAAATCTTGAATACCAAGCATATTATTGTTAAGAAAATTACCATGCTACTAAGACTCTCGAAATAATTTAAGTGAAGCATGAGAGATCAATAATTTCTTTAAAACAAATCCACCACCGTGCTCTAAAAGATCTAAGTGAAGCACATAGAGCAAAATTATAACGCTCAAAAGATATAAGTGAAGCACATAGAGCAAAACTACATAGCTCAAAAAGATATAAGTGAAGCACATAGAGTATTCTATCAAATTTTAATTCATGTATGGCTCCCTCGAAAGGTGTGTACATCAAGGATGATTGTGGCATACTAAAACACAAAGACAAAAATAATACAAGACGCTCCAAGCAAAACACATATCATGTTGGTGAATAAAAATATTGCTCCAAGTAAATTACCGATGGAAGTGGACGAAAGAGGGGATGCCTTCCGGGGCATCCCCAAGCTTTGACTTTTTGGTGTCCTTGGATTATCTTGGGGGTGCCATGGGCATCCCTAAGCTTAGTCTCTTTCCACTCCTTGTTCCATGATCCATCAAAATAATTCACCCAAAACTTGAAAACTTCACAACACAAAACTTAAAGTAGAAAACTCGTGAGCTCCGTTAGCGAAAGAAAACAAAAGACCACTTCAAGGTACTGTAATGAACTCATTCTTTATTTATATTGGTGTTAAACCTAATGTATTCCAACTTCTCTATGGATTATAAACTATTTTACTAGCCATAGATTCATCAAAATAAGAAAACAACACACAAAAAACAGAATCTGTCAAAAACAGAACAGTCTGTAGTAATCTGTAGCTAGCGCAAGATATGGAACCCCAAAAATTCTAAAATAAATTTCTGGACGTGAGGAATTTATCTATTAATCATATGCAAAGATAATTAACTAAATATCACTCTTAAAATAAAAATGACAGAAGTTCTTGTGAGCGCTAAAGTTTCTGTTTTTTACAGCAAGTTCAACAAGACTTTCCCCAAGTCTTCCCAACGGTTCTACTTGGCACAAACACTAATTAAACACAAAAAACACAATAAAAACAGAGGCTAGATAATTTATTTATTACTAAACAGGAGCAAAAATAAAGGAATAAAAATAAAAATGGGTTGCCTCCCAACAAGCGCTATCGTTTAACGCCCCTAGCTAGGCATAAAAGCGAGGATAGATCTAGGTATTGCCGTAGTAATAAGATAGATCGGTGAAAATCATTTCATATTCTCTACGTTCGGCAGCAAGTTTTCTTTGAGGCAAGAAAAAGTAATGAAAAGGGCTAAATTTAATAGGACAGAAGTCCCCAAGATCAATTTTAGGAGGTATAGATTCCTCTTTCGGCCCTTCGTATTGTACAACCAATTCATCATTATAAGCATTCTTTTGACAGAACCTTGTGAGCCTAAACTCAAGAGAGCACCCTAGCTCGTTATTCTGAATAGCCAAATCATCATTAAGTTCAGAGATTCTATCAATTAAAATATTGATGGGCACCTTTTTTCTAAGGTTTTCATTAAAAGCAACATAATCAAGGGATTGAAAGCGCATAATTTCTTCTTTATCGAAGAGGATAGATTCTATGGGAGGACGACTAGCGTCCACCCTATAGTGCGCAAAGATTTCTTTGGCTTCTTTTATTATAAATCTAAATTCATGAGCCAAAAAGATAGTAGCGACACACTTAACAGAAGAATGCTCGATATTAGAAAATTCTAGGAAAATTCTTTGTATAGATGGGTGCATATGCATAAATTGCCTTTCAAGTTCAACGATAAGCATGGCAATAGCGTCCGCAAGACTACTAGTTCTATGAAGAATAGAACTGCCCATAGAGGGCAAAGCACCGACACAAGTAAAGAAATCTTGAATAACTCCTTTTCCAATAATATTACCACTACCGATTCGAAATCTTTTTGTATGGTAGGTAGGGGGTTCTTCAGCCGAAGCATCCGAATTTCCTATGACATTGTTATGGCCCATATTGGCGATAACTTCCCCAATTTCAGACATAACGACAAGCAAGCAAACTAGCACACGAGCAAACAAAAGGCAAGCGGAAAGGAGAGGGAGGATAGAGAGAGAGATGGCGAATAAAACGGCAAGGGTGAAGTGGGGGAGAGGAAAACGAGAGGCAAATGGTAAATAATGTAATGCGAGAGATAGGGATTGTGATGGGTACTTGGTATGTTGACTTTTCGCATAGACTCCCCGGCAACGGCGCCAGAAATCCTTCTTGCTACCTCTTGAGCTTGCGTTGGTTTTCCCCGAAGAGGAAGGGATGATGCAGCAAAGTAGCGTAAGTATTTCCCTCAGTTTTTGAGAACCAAGGTATCAATCCAGTAGGAGGCCACGCTCAAGTCCCTCGTACCTGCACAAAACGATAGCTACTTGCAACCAACGCGATTAGGGGTTGTCAATCCCTTGACGGTCACTTATGAGAGTGAGATATGATAGATATAATATTTTTGATATTTTTGGTATAGAGATGCAAAGTAAAAAGTAAAGGCAAAGTAAAAAAGCAAAGCAAGATTAAAGTGATGGAGATTGATATGATGAGAATAGACTTAGGGGCCATAGGTTTGACTAGTGGCTTCTTTCAAGAGCATAAGTATTCTATGGTGGGTGAACAAATTACTGTTGAGTAATTGACAGAATTGAGCATAGTTATGAGAATATCTAGGCATGATCATGTATATAGGCATCACGTCCGTGACAAGTAGACCGAAACGATTCTGCATCTACTACTATTACTCCACTCATCGACCGCTATCCAGCATGCATCTAGAGTATTAAGTTAAAAACAGAGTAACGCCTTAAGCAAGATGACATGATGTAGAGAGATAAATTCATGCAATATGAAATAAACCCCATCTTGTTATCCTCGATGGCAACGATACAATACGTGCCTTGCTGCCCCTTCTGTCACTGGGAAAGGACACCGCAAGATCGAACCCAAAGCTAAGCACTTCTCCCATAGCAAGAACTACCAATCTAGTTGGCCAAACCAAACGGATAATTCGAAGAGACTTGCAAAGATAACCAATCATACATAAAAGAATTCAGAGAAGATTCAAATATTATTCATAGATAGACTTGATCATAAACCCACAATTCATCAGTCTCAACAAACACACCGCAAAAAGAAGATTACATCAAATAGATCTCCACAAGAGAGGGGGAGAACTTTGTATTGAGATCCAAAAAGAGAGAAGAAGCCATCTAGCTACTAACTATGGACCCGAAGGTCTGAGGTAAACTACTCACAGTTCATCGGAGAGGCTATGATGATGTAGAAGCCCTCCGTGATGACGGCCCTCTCCGGTGGAGCTCCGGAACAGGCCCCAAGATGGGATCTCATGGATACAGAAAGTTGCGGCGGTGGAATTAGGTTTTTGGCTCCCGTTTTGATCGTTTGAGGGTACGTAGGTATATATAGGAGGAAGGAGTACGTCGGTGGAGCATCGAGGGGCCCACGAGGCAGGGGGCGCGCCCTAGGGGGGGCGCCCCCACCCTCATGACCGCCTCTCTGATGCCTTGGCATAGGGTCCAAGTCTCCTGGATCACGTTCGGTGAGAAAATCACGTTCCCGAAGGTTTTATTCCGTTTGGACTCCATTTGATATTCCGTTTCTTCGAAACACTGAAATAGGCAAAAAACAACAATTCTGGGCTGGGCCTCCGGTTAATAGGTTAGTCCCAAAAATAATATAAAAGTGGAAAATAAAGCCCAATATAGTCCAAAACAGTAGATAATATAGCATGGAGCAATCAAAAATTATAGATACGTTGGAGACGTATCAGGGATCTATTGCATTAGGGGTTGTCTTTCTTTATTTGGTTCTGTAGTCGGACCTTGATTGTATCTGGTTGATGTAATGCTATATTTATGTTTTGTGTGAAGTGGCGATTGTAAGCCAACTCTTTATCCCTTCTTATTCAGTACATGGGATGTGTAAAGATTACCCCTCTTGCGACATGCCTACTATGCGGTTATGCCTCTAAGTCGTGCTTCGACACGTGGGAGATATAGCCGCATTGTGGACGTTACAGTCACTTTATATTGCCACTTGTGATATGGACCTTTATTATGCAGTCCGTCGCTTTTATTTCTTCCATATCACACGATCGTATAAAGCTTATTTTCTCCCACACTAATAAGTCATACATATTTAGAGAGCAATTTTTATTGCTTGCATTGATGACAACTTACTTGGAGGATCTTACTCAATCTGTAGGTAGGTATGGTGGACTCTCATGGCGAAACTGGTTTAAGGGTGTTTGGAAGCACAAGTAGTATCTCTACTTGGTGCAAAGAATTTGGCTAGCATGAGGGGTAAAGGCAAGCTCAATCTTGTTGGATGATCCATGACAATATAATTTATCTCAGATGTAAGAAAACATAACCCATTACGTTGTCTTCCTTGTCCAACGTCAACCCTTTAGCATGTCATATTTTAGTGAGTGCTCACAATCATAAAAGATGTCCAAGATAGTGTATTTATATGTGAAGACCTCTCTTTCTTTATTACTTCCTATTAATTGCAACCATGACCAAAACTATGTTTGTGAACTCTCAACAACTTTTATTCATCATACTCTTTCTATGTGAGCTCGTTACTCTCCATAAAATCCATATGATCTCTTTGTTTCTTTTTATTCTTCTCTTTTATTTTATTCACTCAAGATCATGGAAAAATAATCAAGCCCTTGACTCAACACTAATCTTTATTATATATAGCTCACGGACTCGATTACGTAGAAGGACCATAAAGCAAAACTCACAACTAGATCATACTAAGAACTTTTATTCTACTAGATCAAAATATTATCAAAAGGATCGAACTAAGAAAAGCTGTAAAGATAAAAGTGATGGTGATACGATACCGGGGCACTCCCCCAAGCTCGGCAGTTGCCAAGGGTAGTGCCCATACCCATGTGATTATATCTTTCTTTTTGGGGATGGTGATGTGATATTCTTGGCGATGATGCCCCTCAGGATATGATTTTCCTCCTCGAGCTTATTGACTTGCTGCTTGAGGTCCATTATTTCCTTTGGAAGCTTTCCTGTAACAGCCAAAGTTTCCCTGCACCCAAGGGTGATGCATAGCTGCGGGAGAACCAGTGACACTCCTTTTCATATTCTCATAAGAAAGAAATCTAACATTGGAAGGGATAACCGAGTTTGGAATAGCCGAGCTTTGCAGTTCCCCCATTGTGAATCCAGCTCGGAAGCGGGAAGTGACTTCTTGATCTTCCACCATGGCATCTATCGTCTTCAAATCAGCCTCCATCTCTTCCTCCGTTGCTGGCCCAAAGTGGTCAACATTGTTGTTTGTCATTGATCTCAGTGCCGGAGACACCCGGCTCTCCTCGACTAACTCTTGCGAAGACATCTTGCTCTAATCTGCAGCAGCAACAACTCGAAACACAAACATAGGATAATTGCGTGATACGGGAGTCAAAACCTTCGGGAGATTATATAATGAATTTTTACCGACCAAAATACGTAACGTGTAAGAAAAAGGAGTCCGGAGAGCACACGAGGTAGGGGGCGCGCCCAGGGGGTAGGGCGAGCCCTCCACCCTCGTGTAGCCCTCGTGTCCTTCCCGGACTGCTTCTTATTTTTCTATTTTTCTAAATATTCCAAAACGGAAGAAAATTGCCATTAGAACTGTTTTGGAGTCGGTTTACTTACCGTACCACATACCTATTCCTTTTGGGAGTATGAAACGTTCCGGAAACTGTCCCTTATGTATTCCTCTGGGGTTACGGTTTCAATAACATTGGTTTCAACATTTATAGGATTACCTGAGATATAATGTTTAATTCTTTGACTGTTCACCACCTTCGGATTTGTGCCTTCGAAGTTGTTGATTTTTATGGCAGGCACGATAGAACTCCTCAATAATGTAAGGACCTTCCCATTTAGAGAGAAGTTTTCCTGCAAAAAAATCTTAAATGAGAGTTGTATAGCAATACATAATCACCTACATTAAACTCACGCTTTTGTATTCTTTTGTCATGCCATCTTTTAACTTTTTCTTTAAACAATTTGGCATTCTCGTAGGCCTGGGTTCTCCATTCATCAAGTGAGCTAATGTCGAATAACCTTTTCTCACCGGCAAGTTTGAAATCATAATTGAGCTCTTTAATAGCCCAATAAGCCTTATGTTCTAGTTCGAGAGGTAAATGACATGCTTTTCCATTAACCATTTTATACGGAGACATACCCATAGGATTTTTATATGTAGTTCTATAGGCCCATAATGCATCATCAAGTTTCTTGGACCAATTCTTTCTAGATCTATTAACAGTCTTTTGCAAAATTAATTTGAGTTCTCTATTACTCAATTCTACTTGACCACTAGACTGTGGGTGATAAGGAGATGCAATTCTATGATTAACATCATATTTAGCAAGCATTTTACGGAAAGCACCATGAATAAAATGTGAACCACCATCAGTCATTAAATATCTAGGGACTCCAAACCTCGGAAAAATAACTTCTTTAAGCATCTTAATAGAGGTGTTATGATCAACACTACTAGTTGGAATAGCTTCTACCCACTTAGTAACGTAATCAACAACAACTAAAATATGTGTATATCCATTAGAGGCAGGAAAAGGTCCCATATAATCAAAGCCCCAAACATCAAAGGGTTCAATAACAAGTGAATAATTCATAGGCATTTCTTGATGTCTACTAATATTACCAATTCTTTGACATTCATCACAAGATACAACAAACTTACGGGCATCCTTGAAGAGAGTAGGCCAATAAAAACCGGATGGCAATACCTTATGTGCAGTTCTATCTCCAGCGTGGTGTCCTCCATAAGCTTCGGAGTGACACTTGCGTATGATCTGTCCCTGTTCATGCTCAGGTACACAACGTCTAATAACACCATCTACTCCTTCTTTATAAAGATGTGGGTCATCCCAAAAGTAATGTCTCAAATCATAGAAGAACTTTTTCTTTTGCTGGTATGTAAAGCTAGGTGGTATAAATTTAGCAACAATGTAATTAGCATAATCAGCATACCATGGAGCAGTGTGAGAAGCATTTATGACATTTAGTTGTTCATCACGAAAGCTATCATCAATAGGTAGTGGGTCATCAAGAACATTTTCGAACCTAGACAAGTTGTCTGCAACAGGGTTCTCAGCTCCCTTTCTATCAATAATATGTAAATCAAATTCTTGTAGCAAGAGAACCCATCTAATAAGTCTAGGTTTAGCATCTTTCTTTTCCATAAGATATTTAATAGCAGCATGATCCGTGTGAATAGTTACTTTAGAATCAACAATATAAGGTCTGAACTTATCACAAGCAAATACAACTGCTATTTTTTTTGCAGTAGTAGCATAATTTCTCTGAGCATTGTCTAGAGTTTTACTAGCATATTGAGTACCATTTAATTTCTTATCAACTCTTTGCCCTAGAACAACACCTACAGCATAATCACTAGCATCACACATAATTTCAAAAGGTAAATTCCAATCAGGTGGTTGAACAATAGGTGCAGAGATTAATGCTTTCTTAAGTATTTCAAATGCTTCTACGCAACCATCATCAAAAACAAATGGTATATCTCTTTTTAATAAATTAGTTAGAGGCCGAGAAATTTTTGAGAAGTCCTTAATGAACCTCCTATAAAAACTGGCGTGACCAAGGAAACTTCTTATACCTTTGTTGTCCTTGGGACATGGCATCTTTTCAATAGCATCAACCTTAGCTTTATCAACTTCAATACCTCTTTTAGAAACTTTATGCCCCAAGACAATACCTTCATTAACCATAAAGTGGCACTTCTCCTAATTCAAGACAAGGTTAGTTTCTTCACATCTCTGCGAAACTCGATCAAGGTTGCTTAAGCAATCATCACAAGAGGATCCATAAACGGAGAAATCGTCCATGAAAACCTCACAAATCTTTTCACAAAAGTCAGAAAATATAGCCATCATGCATCTTTGGAAGGTAGCAGGTGCATTACATAAACCAAAAGGCATACGTCTATAAACAAAAGTACCGAACAGGCAAGTAAAAGTGGTCTTAGATTGATCATCAGCTGACACATGTATTTGAGAGAAACCAGAATAACCATCTAGAAAGCAAAAATGTGTATGTTTGGATAATCTTTCTAGCATTTGATCAATAAAGGGTAAGGGGTAATGATCTTTTTTAGTAGCCTTATTTAATTTGCGGAAATCAATTACCATCCTATAACCTGTAATAATTCTTTGCAGAATCAATTCATCTTTATCATTAGGAACAATAGTAATACCTCCCTTTTTAGGGACACAATGGACATGACTTACCCATTGACTATCAGAAACGGGATAAATTATACATGCCTCAAGGAGCTTTAGTATTTCCTTTCTTATCACTTCTTTCATCTTAGGATTCAGCCGTCGTTGGTGATCACGAACTGGTTTGGCATCTTTTTCCAAATTTATTTTGTGTTGACTGTAGCGACCCGACCACAGATGGTCAAGTCTCTGTGCTTCAGTGCCATCCCTGGATCGGTAATGCTGACACACACAGTACTCGAAGGATTTATAAAAGAGTAGCAATCACACACTTATTACATCGAATGTATCAAGAGAGAACTCATTACAGTAATATGGCTTAAGGCCATCTAATACGATAACAGCAGAAGGCTTGGAAGATAAAGTGAGTCCATCAACTCCAACGGCATAGCTGAGCTGCACGTCAACGACCTAATGAACCTTACTCCTCATCTAAAAAGTCTGCAACATAATACGTTGCAGCCCGAAAATAGGTCAGCACATGGAATATGCTGGCAAAGTAACACAGTAGAGCAAGAAAAAAATAATTCTATCACTACATGCATATTTGGCTGGTGGAAAGCTCTATGGTTACAGTTTTGCGAAAAGCCAAATTTTCCCTACAACAAAGGAATATATTTTAATTTAACTATCATGGTGGTTGAACAACATTGAGAAGGTTCCTCCAACTCAATCCCAATTAAAGTGATTAACAACCCAACAATATTAGTTAAACATGATGAGATACTTTTGATAACCCAAGTACTAGATACTCAAGAGTTGTCCATAACCGGGGACACGGCTAACCATGATTAGATTGTACACTCTACAGAGGTTTGCGCACTTTTCCCCACAAGACTCGATCGCCTCCATTGGTTTTCTCGCACTATAGGGTGTTTGAGAAACGGATGACCGAGACACAGTCTTTCAGAAACATTAACTCTCTACTCCAGACAGACCATACCAAACCTACATCCCACTACCTGCTGATCTGCCTCTTCAAGAGCTTCACGTAACTTACTCAACTATGCTAGAGCCCATAATAGCTTCTGGCTTCACACTGAAGTTTCTAGCATGAATCATCTCAGTTCCCTTTGAGCCTGGGTGGCGGTCCATAGGAAGATCACACGGGTACTCCAGGATTTCCAAAAATACAGGCAACACTGGGTACTCCAGGTGCCTCAGTCCACCCAGTTGTTTGATTAAGTTGCCACCTTAAGTTGAACCATTAATTAGCAAGCTCACATCTATCATGGATTTCACTCAAACCCAAACCACGTCTACGAGCATAGCATAGCATAGCATAGTAATATAAGCAACACGTAGAGTAACTCCCAAGGGTTTGAATGTAACAGGGCAATAGGTTCTACCTCATCAACTACTTCCCAACCCACAAGTTAATGACATCCTAATCATGCAATGTTTGAGGATTGGAACTAATGCATAAAACTGGGTGATAAAGGGGTATGATCAAAGTGTTACTTGCCTTGCTGACGATCTGCGAAACCTAGGGACTCGTAGTAGCACGCTTCGCATTCCGGGTGTTCTATCGCAAGCAAACGATAGCATACATAAGTAACAAGCAACAATGCACAAGAAAAACTCAAATAAAAGAGGTTGACCAGGAAGTTCAAATTAAGAACTCCGGTTCGCAAAAAGAATCAAATCAAACGGAGCAACGAAACTCAAACGACGAAAGAAAGAAGCTTCGTTTACTAATCTGAAACTAGGTCAAATTTTACAGTAGCAAAAACTTGTTTGAGTTGGTTAAACGGAAAGAGGGTCTCGAGACGAAACTCTAGGCGCTTGAATCGCCTGATTCCGACTAACGAGCGAAAAGATAAACAAAAACTAAGATAGGATTAGAAATCGCGATCAGAAAAAATCACAGAATAAATCCGATAAAAAAACTCACGAATAGACTAACGAACGAGCTTTCATTAGCTGTAAATAACGGGCGAAAAACCATTCGTTTAATGAACTTATGGACGAACATCCGCTAACTGGAAGAACCGAGAAAAAAACCGGCGAATCCGAAAAAAACGGATCTAGGGTTTTCAAAAAAAAACGGTTTTTAAAAAACCGGCGGCGAATTCCGGTGGCTACCTCCGGCGAGGGGGCTCTGGCGAGGCGGGGCAATGGCGGGGCGGCGGCGCTCGGCGGCGG
>NC_041386.1:581428607-581436905 GCF_002162155.2 Triticum dicoccoides | reverse complement strand
GCGGCGGCGGCGGTGGCTAGCGCGGGCGGCGGCGGCTGCGGTGGCGGTGGCGTTTGGGGGCGGGAGTGGTGGCGTATATAAAGGGGGCGGGGGCGGGGGCGGCGGCTTGGAGTAGGGGCCAAGGCGCGTCAGAGGCGGAGTCCAACTCGGACTCCAGTCCGAGTGGCGGCGGCAGCGGCGCACGCACGCGCAGGAGGCGGCGGCGGCGGCTGGCCGACCTGGCTCGGCTGGGCCTTAGGCCTAGTCGGGCGCGGGAAACTTTTTTTTAAAATAATTTCGCCGACCGAAATAAAATCCTAGAAAAATATATAAAAATCTAAAAATGCCTAAATAAATTTTCACCGTCTAAATAAAATATTTATAATGAGATGAACATTTTCTTGGCCCTAAAATGTAATTTTGAAAAACGTGCAATTTTTCTAATGCAAACAAAATTGCAATAAAATCCAAATAAAACAAATATTTGATTTTAATATTTTTCCTCCAATATTTCAATTATCTTGGAGAAGTCATATTATCTCCTCTCATATATGTTAGTATGAAATATTTTTGGAGAGAAAATAATTAAAACCAAAAATCCTCGTTTCAAAATTTGATAAAGATCAAATTTGAAAACCGGGAAATCCCCAACTCTCTCCGAGGGTCCTTGAGTTGCTTAGGATTTTTGAGGATCTCGAGACGAAATGCGAATAAAATATTATATGCATGGATGACTATGTATAACATTCCAAATTGAAAATTTGGGATGTTACAAACCTACCCCCCTTAAGATGAATCTCGCCCTCGAGATTCGGGTTGGCTAGAGAATAGGTGTGGGTGGTCTTTGCGAAGATCATCCTCTCGT
This sequence comes from Triticum dicoccoides, assembly GCF_002162155.2. Lineage (NCBI taxonomy): Eukaryota > Viridiplantae > Streptophyta > Magnoliopsida > Poales > Poaceae > Triticum > Triticum dicoccoides. The sequence goes on along the minus strand of NC_041386.1, from coordinate 581,436,061 downwards.
TCCCATGTGGCTTCATCCTCGGTATGGTGGCTCCACTGAACTTTACAAAACTTGATAACCTTACCGCGGGTGACTCTGCTGGCAAACTCAAGAATCTTAACTGGTTTTTCCTCATAGGTCAAATCACTGTCCAACTGAATCGCCTCCAGGGGTACTGTATCTCTTAGCGGTATATCTGCCATCTCTGCATGACACTTCTTCAGCTGTGAAACGTGAAACATGTCATGAACTCCTGGCAATCCCTCGAGTAACTCCAACTTGTAGGAAACTTCTCCCATCCGTTCCAAAATACGATAAGGTCCTACAAATCTCGGGGCTAACTTTCCCTTAACTCCAAAATGTTTCACTTGTCGCAAGGGTGATACTCACAGATATGCTCGATCTCCAATTTCATAGGTTACCTCCTTGCGTTTTGAGTCAGCATAACTCTTCTGCCTGGACTAAGCAATCTTCAGTCTGTCAAGAATCAATTTAACCTTCTCCTCAGACTCTTTGATCAAGTCTGGTCCAAACAACCGTCGGTCTCCTACCTCGTCCCACATCAACGGTGTTCTGCACCTTCGTCCATCTAGGGCTTCAAACGGTGCCATCTTCAAACTGGCTTGATAGCTATTGTTGTATGAAAACTCTGCGTATGGCAAATTGTCATCCCAACTAGATCCATAATCTAGCGCATAGGCTCTCAACATGTCCTCTAGAATTTGGTTGACTCTCTCTGTTTGTCCATCCGTCTGCGGGTGAAATGTTGTACTAAACTCCAACCTCATTCCCAAAGTCTGGTGCAACTGGTGCCAAAAATTTGAGGTAAACTGTGTTCCTCGATCTGATATGATGGTCCTCGGAACTCCATGCAGATATACTATCCTGGACATATATATCTTGGCAAACTTTGCACTTGTATAGGTGGTTTTCACTGGGATGAAGTGAGCTACTTTGGTCAAGCGATCAACTACTACCCATATGGAATCATATCCCACTTTGGTCCTGGGCAATCCAGTGATAAAGTCCATGCCCAGTTTATCCCACTTCCATTCGGGTATCGGCATAGGCTGTAACAGTCCTGCTGGCTTCTGATGCTCTGCCTTCACGCGCTGACATACATCACATACGGCTACATACTCGGCAATATCCTTCTTCATACCGGTCCACCAGAAATGTTCCTTCAAATCAAAATACATCTTGGTGTTTCCGGGGTGTATCGAGTATGGTGAGTCATGGGCCTCTTGAAGTATTAACTTCCTGATCTCCTGGTTATTGGGCACATAAACTCGGTCCTCAACCCATAGGGTATCGTGCTCATCTTCACGAAAACCTTTGGCCTTTCCTTTGCTCATCTTCTCCCTTATCTCGGCAATCTCCTTGTCTTCCTTCTGAGCTTCCCGAATCTTGTCCAGCAATGTCGACTGGACCTCCATTGTTGCAATAAATCCTCTAGGAACAATCTCCAATCGAAGTTCCATGATGTCCTCTGCTATTTCCTTCGGCAGTCCCTTGCTTTCAAGGATATTAGCATAACTCTTCCGGCTCAAAGCGTCTGCTATGACATTGGCCTTTCCTGGATGATAGTGTAGCTTCATGTCATAATCCTTTATAAGCTCCAACCATCTCCTCTGTCGAAGGTTCAGCTCCTTCTGGGTGAAAATGTACTTCAAACTCTTATGGTCCGTGTACACATCACAACGGTTTCCAATAAGGTAATGTCTCCAGGTCTTCAATGCATGCACTACGGCTGCTAACTCCAAATCATGCGTGGCATAGTTCAACTCATGAGGTTTTAGTTGTCGTGAGGCATACGAAACAACTCTCCCATCCTGCATAAGCACACATCCAAGTCCTAAGCGTGAGGCATCGCAGTACACTTGGAACTCCTTATGTATATCTAGCAGTGTTAATACTGGCGCTGTAGTCAAACGTTTCTTCAACTCCTGGAAACCTACCTCGCGATCTTCTATCCATTTAAACTTAGTATCCTTCTTCAACAGTTCAGTCATTGGCTTCGCAATCTTGGAAAAGTTCTCAATGAATCTCCGGTAGTATCCTGCGAGTCCAAGAAAACTGCGGATCTCGCTAACTGAAGTGGGTGCCAACCATTCAGTGACTGACTGTATTTTGCTGGGGTCTACTGCTATACCTTCTCCCGATATAACATGTCCAAGGAACCTGACTTCCTTCAACCAAAATTCGCACTTGCTAAACTTAGCATACAACTGGTGTTCCCTGAGTTTCTCAAGAACTAAGCGCAAATGCTCCTTGTGCTCCTCCTTGTTCTTCGAGTACACCATAATATCATCAATAAACACCACAACAAACTTGTCCAAGTACTCCATGAACACCCTGTTCTCCTCCTTGTTCTTCGAGTATACCATAATATCATCAATAAACACCACAACAAACTTGTCCAAGTACTCCATGAACACCTTGTTCATCATGCTCATGAAATAGGCAGGGACGTTAGTCAGTCCAAATGACATGACCGTGTACTCATATAGTCCATATCGTGTTGTGAATGCTGTCTTCGGTATATCCTTCTCTCGTATCTTCAACTGATGATACCCCGATCGCAAATCGATCTTCGAAAACACTTTAGCTCCTTGCAACTGATCAAACAGATTGTTGATCATCGGCAGTGGGTAATTGTTCTTGATCATCACTTCATTTAATGCTCGATAATCAACAACCATCCTCAGGGATTTATCCTTCTTCTCAACCAAAAGTACTGGGGCTCCCCAAGGTGATGAACTTCTTTGGATGTATCCTTTCTCCAATAACTCCTTGATCTGTTTCTTAATTTCTTCCAGATCATTTGCGGGCATCCGATAGGGTCTCTTGGATATTGGTCCTGTACCTGGCAATAGCTCTATCAAAAACTCAATGTCTCTATCCGGTGGCATGCCTGGTAACTCCTCTGGGAAAACATCCGGGTAATCCTTCACTACAGGCACTTCCTCTTGAACAACTCCCGTAAGGGCATTCACTTGACTCCTCCTAGGCACATGCCTAGATACATACTTAATCCTTTTCCCTTCCGGGGTGGTGAGATAAATCGACTTATTAGCACAGTCAATCCTTCCTCCAAATTTTGACATCCAGTCCATACCCAATATCACATCCAATCCTTGTGACTCCAAGATAATTAGGTCGGACGGAAAAACATGTGTACCAATGGTTAAGGGTATCTGGTAACACCATCGACTAGCCATATACTCTGCTCCGGGTGAACTCACTAAAAGAGGGGTCCTAAGGGTTTGGGTTGGTAGTTTAAACTTATCCACGAATCCCCTTGATATGTATGAATGCGATGCACCAGTATCGAAAAGAACAAGAGCAGTAAATGACTTAACCAAAAACTTACCTATTACCGTGTCCGGCTGCTCTTCAACCTCCTCCATGTTAACATGGTTCACTTGTCCTTTGTTGAATGGATTTGGCTTCTTCCCAGCGCTCACATTTCCATTTCCATTCTTTCCTTCATGGCACTCCGTGGCGTAGTGTACAGTATTCCCGCACTTGAAACAAGTAAGATGACTTAAGTTCCTTTTGGCGGGTGTGGCTAGGTTGGGGCGGTTATGATTATTGTTGGTTCCGTTCCCATTCCCATTCTTAGATCCATTGTGGTTATGCGATCCTCCTCCAGTGTGGTTGTGACCTCCATGGTTATGAACAAGTCCTCCTGAGTTCGGGGTTAGGCGAGGTTTCTGCTGAGCTCCTGAGTTATACTTCCCCTGTCCATACTTCCTCTTGCGGCTCTCAATCTGCTGCTGCTTTCCTTCAATCATAAGAGCCTTATCTACCAACTCCTGGTAGTTGTTGAAGGTTGCTACCATTAACTGCATGCTCATCTCATCATTCAGCCCTTCCATAAACTTCTACTGCTTCGCGGCATCTGTGGCCACATCATCAGGGGCATAGCGAGATAACTTGCTAAACTCATCCACGTACTGAGCCACAGTACGGTTCCCCTGACGTAAGTTGTGGAACTCCCTCTTCTTCATTTGCATAGCTCCAGTGGAGACATGGGTTGTGCGGAAAGCTTGCTGAAACTGGTCCCAAGTGACATTGGCTATAGGAAAATTGGCTGTGTAATTCTCCCACCATGAGGCTGCTGGTCCATCCAATTGATGTGTGGCAAAGTGCACTCTCTCAGCATCAGTGCAACCTGCGGTGGTCAACTCCCTTCCAATACGGCGTAGCCAATCGTCTGCAACTATGGGCTCGGTGCTACTGGAAAACACCGGCGGTTGTAACCTTAGAAAACGGGCTAGGTTGTCCACGGGCGGCGGGTTGTTGTTGTTGTTATTATTGTTGTTGTTGCCCTGGTTCTGAACTAGCAATTGCATCAAAGTATTCTGCTGTTGGATCAACTGGGTGAGCTCCGGTGGGAAAGCAAAACCGGTGTCACGTCTCGGAGGCATCTGAGGGGTTTAGATGGAAGAGATTTAGAATAGAAAAGAGGTCTAATGAGAAAACACTACCCATATGCACATGAGACATACACAATCATTTCACTCAATCAATCAAGCAAGGGCATACAAACTATCTAGAACTATCGCACAAGTGCTCAACTACTACTAAATACATGGGGAATACTAGTGATATATGGTAGTCATCTAGAAATTTTGATCAGTGGAAGACTCCATGATGTCTGCTCCAGCTTCGTCTTCAAAGTCATCATCACTAGGATCGAATCAGTGTCGTCGATGATGATGTAGTCCTCGGGGCGTATCTCCTTGGGTTCTTCTTCTTCTTCTTCTATTGGTGCTGGTCCTCCCATGAATACTCCGATCTTCTTGACTAAGTCGTCATTCTTCTCCAGTAGTGTCTTGATTTCCTCCTCATATCCATCGCGGGTAAACTTGAGTTCTTCCTCCAGCTCAATGATCCTAGTCTTCGCCTTCTTCAAGTCCGCGCACATCTGGTTTTCCTGACGTCGGATGTGTTGGTTTAACTCCTAGATGAAAGCTGCAATGGATCTATCCTTCCTGGTGCTGATTACTTCCCATTGCTTGTCTCGGCGCCCACATATTTGGTAAATAGTGTCCTTAAGCTCCCTATTGTAAACTTCTCCAATGCATCCCATGGTAATGTGGGCTGCCATGCTCTTGCCTAGACTCTAGGTGGGTGCTTTGAAAGAAAACTCTATGGGTTTAGAAGTTGGCAAGAACATCCTCCTGGAACTTGTACTTGAATCATCCAGCGCTCCTCTTCAGGTAAAGTGGTGTTGTACGTCCCGATGAAGCTTGGTATTCCAATATTCAAGTACCTAGTTGCTTCCTTCAAGTGGCGTCCAAAAGGTGTGTCTTCATCCGGTTGTGCAAACTTGTTCTTCATCTCCGTCATCCTAAAGAGTAGAAAATGGGGAGGAGTTAGAAATGAGAAGAGAAGGGTGACCTAGGATTTATCTTAGTGGTCATGTCCTACACTCAGCGTGTGCTCTGATACCATCTTGTAGCGACCCGACCTCAGATGGTCAAGTATCTGTGCTTCAGTGCCATCCCTGGATCGGTAATGCTGACACACATAGTACTCGAAGGATTTATAACAGAGTAGCAATCACACACTTATTACATCGAATGTCTCAAGAGAGAACTCATTACAGTAATATGGCTTAAGGCCATCTAATACGATAACAGCGGAAGGCTTGGAAGATAAAGTGAGTCCATCAACTCCAACGACATAGCTGAGCTACACGGCAACGACCTAACGAACCTTACTCCTCGTCTGAAAAGTCTGCAACATAGTACTTTGCAGCCCGAAAACGGGTCAACACATGGAATATGCTGGCAAAGTAATACAGTAGAGCAAGAACAGACTAATACTATCACTACATGCATATTTGGCTGGTGGAAAGCTCTATGGTTACAGTTTTGCGAAAAACCAATTTTTCCCTACAACAAAGGAATATATTTTAATTTAACTATCATGGTGGTTGAACAACATTGAGAAGGTTCCTCCAACTCAATCCCAATTAAAATGATTAACAACCCAACAATATTAGTTAAACATGATGAGATACTTTTGATAACCCAAGTACTAGATACTCAAGAGTTGTCCATAACGGGGACACGGCTAACCATGATTAGATTGTACACTCTACAGAGGTTTGCGCACTTTTCCCCACAAGACTCGATCGCCTCCGTTGGTTTTCTCGCACTACAGGGTGTTTGAGAAACGGATGACCGAGACACAGTCTTTCAGAAACATTAACTCTCTACTCCGGACAGACCATACCAAACCTACATCCCACTACCTGCTGATCTGCCTCTTCAAGAGCTTCACGTAACTTACTCAACTATGCTAGAGCCCATAATAGCTTGTGACCGCACACGGAAGTTTCTAGCATTAATCATCTTAGTTCCCTTTGAGCCTGGGTGGCGGTCCATAGGAAGATCACACGGGTACTCCGGGATTTCCAAAAATACAGGCAACACTGGGTACTCCAGGTGCCTCAGTCCACCCAGTTGTTTGATTAAGTTGCCACCTTAAGTTGAACCATTAATTAACAAGCTCACATCTGTCATGGATTTCACTCAAACCCAAACCACGTCTACGAGCATAGCATAGCATAGCATAGTAATATAAGCAAGACGTAGAGTAACTCCTAAGGGTTTGAATGTAACAGGGCAATAGGTTCTACCTCATCAACTACTTCCCAACCCATAAGTTAATGACATCCTAATCATGCAATGTTTGAGGATTGGAACTAATGCATAAAACTGGGTGATAAAGGGTTATGATCAAAGTGTTACTTGCCTTGCTGACGATCTGCGAAACCTAGGGACTCGTAGTAGCATGCTTCGCACTCCAGGTGTTCTATCGCAAGCAACCAATAGCATACATAAGTAACAAGCAACGATGCACAAGCAAAACTCAAATAAAAGAGGTTGACCAGGAAGTTCAAATTAAGAACTCCGGTTCGCAAAAAGAATCAAATCAAACGGAGCAACGAAACTCAAACGGCGAAAGAAAGAAGCTTCGTTTACTAATCTGAAACTAGGTCAAATTTTACAGTAGCAAAAACTTGTTTGAGTTGGTTAAACGGAAATAGGGTCTCGAGACGAAACTCTAGGCGCTTGAATCGCCTGATTCCGACCAACGAGCGAAAAGATAAACAGAAACTAAGATCGGATCAGAAATCACGATCAGAAAAAATCGCGGAATAAATCCGATAAAAGAAAACTCACGAACAGACTAACGAACGAGTGTTCGTTAGCTGTAACCAATGGGCGAAAAACCGTTCGTTAAACGAACGTACGGACGAACACCGCTAACTGGAAGAACCGAGAAAAAAACCGGTGAATCCGAAAAAATGGATCTAGGGTTTTCAAAAAAACCGGCGGTGGAGTCCGGTGGCTACCTCCGGCGAGGGGGCTCCGGCGAGGCAGGGCAGCGGCAGCTTGCGGGGCGGTGGCGCTTGGCGGCGGCGGCGCGGGTTGCGGCGGCTAGCGCGGGCGGCG